>NW_026775411.1:0-103116 GCF_030867095.1 Alligator mississippiensis
GAAAGAGGAAAAAGAGGGATGTTACTTCTAGTCCTGCCTTTTTCTAAAGATTTCTGGAGAAGGTTTTGTAGCTGAATTGAGTCAGATTTCAGAAGCTCATTTAAGATGAGTTTACAAACAAACCTTTGAGGTTTAAGCAAAGCTGTAAGGAATTAATTTACCTGCCTTTCAGAAGGGGATGAGGAGGATGAAGCAGATGAAGATGAAGCTGGTCCACCAGGAGAGTACAAAGAAGATGAAGATGAAGACGATGGAGGTTAAGATTTGGGGAGAGTGAAGAGGAGGAAGAAGCTGGCCTTTCATACCTGATGATGGACAAGATCCAGGTAGGACTTACCCTATTCTACTATAAGGCTCAGGATTTTCTTGACACTGTCCAGCTATAAATGTGTAATAAGTTAAACTTGTATAAGCAGAATCATGTAAATCCACTATCATATATGAGCAATAGAGTACTTTAGAGAGAGACATTTTACTATCAAAGAAGTGCGTTACAGTAGGGGAACCGCCGCTCTTTGGTATTCTCCGTTATCTTGCTCAAAATGAAATGCTGCAAGATTCATTACATCACGGCCTTGTAGAATTAGTGTCATTCTGCACCAGATCACCAAGTCAGATTTTGAGGAAAACATGGCCGAAACAAATCCACCTGCCCTACCAGGATGCTCATAAGTGCCTGGGGCGCTTCAGCCTTGAGAGCCATGCCCTCACCATGCAGATCTGCAGGCTGTCAGGTGTGGGGCTGGGGCTTCCAGGCAGGGGGGAGAGGGTGAGTATGGAGGAGCTAGGGCCTGAGGGTGCAGGGGGCTGATCAGGATGTGAGGGCTGAGGCAAAGGGGAGACAGGCTGGGAATCCAGGAGTGAGGGCTGGCCACTGAGGAAGAAGTCAGGGAGAGGCTGGAGCTGTGGCCCTGGGAGCGCTGTGGGTCTGGCCGTGCAGGGGAGAGCTGGGGCGGGGAGCGGAGACTTGCCCTGGGTGGGAGCGCATTGCCCTTGCCCTGGGTGGGAGCACAGGACGTTGAGCTGCTGTTAGTGGAGGGAGGTGGGTGGGGAGTTGGATCCTGGCATTTTGGGGAAGGAGAAGGGATTGGACGCTCCTTTCACCCCACTTATCTCAGGGCCCTTTTCTTTCCTACCTGGGGGGCAGACAGCCCGTGTGATGTTTGCTGAGCTGACCTGCAGGGAGCCTGATGGACCCAGGGGATGGGAACGGGGCTGTGTCGGGTTCGCTGCTCTGGGAAGGAAGCGCGTTAGAGCAGAGCAGGCGTGAGGACCAGGACTTGCAGGTTGTGCCCTGCTCTGGCTCTTCGAAAGGAGTGCTGTCCAGCATGCCATAGTGAGGGGCATGGTTTGGGAGGACTCCTGGGTCCTGTTTCTAGCTGAGGGAAGGGGGTAGGTGGAAGGGGTGGGAGGAAGGCTCTGTGGCTCAGGACTCCTGGCTTCTTTTGGGGATCTGTCACTTCCCCAGAATGAACCCACAAATCATCTGTGCGTTGAGTCAGTTGATCCCTTGGGTGATGCTGTCAGCACGTACATGGAAGTGAGTGGAAGCAGCGCGGTGGGTGGTGTCCACTCCCTGGTCAGAGGAGGCCGGGGTTGGGGGAATACTGGGCCCATGGATCGGATTGAAGGGTGGATGGCGATACTGGGCTGGGGTGGCCTCATGGGTCCCATCTGTCAGGCAGAGGAAGGTAGTAATAGGTGCGTGGGTCAGATCCCGGCTGGCATGGATGGGGTTCCTGTCTGGGGCTGCAGGGAAGCGGAAGGGTTACTTGGCTGGGGGTGGGCCCGTGGGTCCCACAGGAGGGTTTGTATACTACAAGCAGTGCCCTCCTGCCAGGGTCCCCGTTGGGTCCCAGTTGTGCCCTTCACTGCCCAGCCCTGTCCTGGCAGTGGCTGATGGGGAAAACGTGGGGTCTTTCCATTCTCCTTCAGTATGGAAATGGCCTCTGCTTTGCCTCCCACCCCGCTCATGCTTTGCCTCCTGTCTCCTCTTCACAGCGGTGATCAACGTGAGCCATGATGCACGACTGATCACGCAGACCAGCTGCCAGCTCTGGGTGGTGGAGGAGCAGTCCATCAGCCACATCAACGGCGACTTCGACTGCAAGCGGGAGGTGTTGGAGGCCTCGGGCCAGGTCAGCATTAACTGGCCCCAGGAGTGACCTTGCTGTGGGGAGGCTCCTCGAGGACCTGCCCATCCCCTCTCAGAGACCTGCCTGCACAGCTTCATGTGCACCCACACCCAAAGGACTCTGTGTAGAGGGGGAGGGCCACAGGCATGGTTGTGGTTGAACTTTGAAGATGTGTTTTGGGGGCTAATGCAAGACATGTTATATTTTTAGAGCTGTTCTTCTACACCTGCTGCTTTCCCAGGAGAGAGAGACTTAATTTATATGAATGGGAGGGAGGGGGTTGTACTGGAACGGTCTGTTTTAGGCAGGAGTGAGGGCTGTCCTTGTCCCATTGCTGGGTTCCCTGCCCCCAGTCTGGAGAATGGCTTGAGCCTTGTTTTGCTTCCACCCAAGAGGATTATATTAAAATATAATAGAGGAAAAGTGGCTCGTGATGGGTTTTATTCTGAAGGGGTAGGAGTGGGGCTTCACAGTACTGGCAGGAGGGACACCCCTGAGATTGCAGTGGACAGACAGACTGGGCTGAGGCATGGGGATGGAAAGAGCTTCCCTGTAAGACACGTGGCTTGTCCCATCATACACAATGATGGCTGAAAGGGACCTCAAGAGGTCACCTGGCTAGTCCAACCCCCTGCTTACAACAGGTCCACCCACAGCTATATCACCCCAGCCAAAGCTTTCTCTACCGAGGCCTTAACCTCCAAGGATGTAGATCCCACAGCCTCTCTGGTTAACCTACTCTAGTGTTTTACTACTCTCCATGTGAGGGGGCAAGGCCCTACGGGGGCCTTGCCTGATCCCCAAATCTGATCTGAGAAGTTGGCCAAGTGTCTCTTGGAAGAACAAATGCTAAAAAGGATTGTGAGGAAGAAGCCTCGAGTGTCAAACACAAGCCTGGAGAGCACCTCCTGCAGCTCCCCGCTAAGCCTTGCACCGGGGCAGAAATTGAGGCCCCCATAGTGACAGAGGGAGGGAGCTGGGCAGGGCTGGGGCTGCTGCCCAGCCAGGGCTGTGTGTGGCCCCAGTCGGAGCAGGATGGAGCACGGGGGCAGGGAGGCTGTAGGGGGACTGGTTCCCTGCTGCTGAATGTGCTCCTGGGGAGGACATGGGGGGGCACGTGCCTTCCAGATTTGTGTATAGGGTGGGTGTGGATGCAGGCTGGAGCTGACTCCCCACCTTGCTGCCCTCTCTCATGCCTCCTCAAGCATACACACACCCCTTTTCCTCCTCATGCACACGTGCATACAGCCCTGTGCCTCCCCACACAAGCACACACATACCCCTTTGCCTCCTCAGACACACATGCACACGCGCACGTGCACACATGCACGTACGCATACCTGTGCCTCTCACGCATACACATACATACACGCACCTGTGCCTCCTCACATGTAGACACACACATGCGCACACCCATGCCTATTCTCACATGTGCACACTTGCACCCCTGTGCCTTCTATGACATGCACTTACACATACACACACCCCTGTGCTTCCACACATGCACTCACACAGATACTGCCTGTGCCAGCTTGCACACACATGCGCACACACACCCCTGTGCCTCCTCTCACACACACACATGCATCACTGTGCCTCCTCCCACACATGTGCAGGAGCAGCAGCATGGGGCAGTGGGGGGCAGCGGGGATCGCCCCTGCCCAGCAGCACCCAGTCAGCACTGGGGCTTTTCTTTAAAGTACTGAGCCGGGGGCGGGGGGCAGGGGAGGAGGCAGCCATGTGGGGGGCAGCCATGGTGGGGCTGGGGGAGCAGGCGTGGGGTGGGGTGGTACTGGGAAAGCAGGAAGGTTGTGGGGGTTGGCAGGGGTCCCCCCATGGTCCCCTCCCCCAGCCTCCCTCTTCCCCCGCCCCTAGTACTTACCAGTTCGGAGTCAGCTGCAGCTCCCTGCTGCAGCCACCGGGGACTGCCCGAATCATCAAAGCTCTCCAAATCTTTTCTGAAGATTCGGAGAGCTTTGGCTTGATTTGGACCTTTCAGTCGGTCCCCTGATTCGATTTGGATTCGGAGATTTGGCCATTGAATTGGGCCAAATCTCCTCTGAATTGAATCACCACCCGAAGCTTCGCACAGCCCTACTGCTCGGCTGGGTGGTCATAACACGGAGGAGAGAGCACAGGGAAGGCAGGATGCTGCTCGGTCTGTTTTAGAGTTGTCTATTCCAGCATTTTCGCTAAGGCCACTTGATTTGCCCCGAGATGATTTCTGGAGAAGTAATATTATGAGAGGAAAGGGCCATGCTGGCTGCCCCAGGGACAGCAATAGAGTTAAAGCTCCCCCAACCCAATATGCCTTAAATGTGCATCTCCTCCCAGGTCCTTTAAGGGACGAGTACTGGTCGGGAAGACCCCCTTGGGCCGAGGACAGGCCAAGCACCAGTGCTGTTGCAGTAGCTCTCTCTGTACCCCTGTGCCCAGGAGATCCATCTGGGCCCTTGCAGTTGAGCCATCTGGGACAAGGATGGTGCCTGGGATCCACAGGTGCAAGGTGATTAATGGCATCTAATGACCGGGGAGGGATTAGCATCCCCCGGGCCCTGCAGAGCACACCCCTGCAGAGGGAAGGCATTTCCGATACAGGCTGGGCCTGGCACACACGTATTCATTAGAGCTGTCACGGCAGGGGGCTGATGGTCTCTGACTTCCCCCGGCAGGTCCCCAGGCAGCCCTTGCCCTGGTAACATCTGAATTCCTCTGTGCTTGCACTTCCTGACCTCTTGAATACTCTCGCTCCTCCTGCCAAGCTCAGCCGGGAGCCGCTGGCCCCTGTGGGCAGGGAGCAGGGGCAGAGCTGCGTGAAGGGGCTGATCTCAGCTCTGGGGGTTCAGAGAGACTCCGCGGGTCCGAGCCAGAGACCTGTTTGCCTGGGGAAGCCACGCTGGTCTGGATTCCCACCGTGGCCTGGGCGCCGCTCCTCCTCGTGCTGCTCACACACTGCTCGGGCACCCCGAAGGGGAGGGTCAGCCACGTCCTGGGCTTTATGAATCCCTGGTTCTCTTCCCACAGGTGTTTTTTCCAGTTCCTTGCCCTTTGGTCCTGCCCTGCCTGCCACAAAACCAGAGGCTCAGTGCGGATACGGGATTAATTCCTGTCATTCTTCCAGGTTCCCTCTCGCATCCCCGCTGACTCAAGCACCCGCAAAGTCCATGACTCTGGGCAGCACTGCCAGTCTCTCTCGGACACTGAGCGGTGAGCACAGGCACTACTGTGTCCACTGGGACCCACAAAACCAGGGCCAGGCCCCACAATTTCTCTGGCATAGCGAGGAGATCGAAGGGAATGGAGTCCCAGACCGATTCACCATTTCCAACTCCAGCGCCATACGCTGTTTAACCACCACCAGTGTCCCTGGGGAAGATGAGGCCATTTCCAGGTGTGGTGCAGATTACAAGATTGGAGGTAGTTATGGGTATGTCAGCGTGACACAGTCAGATGAGGACCTGAGACAAAAACCTCCCTTGGGCTCGACAGGGCTCTGTGTGGCTTGGATCTGTGCTCCATGACGAGTTTGCATGTCAGCAAGCTCTGCCAGCCCCTCGAGTAGCCACTCGCAGTCTAACAGGCCCTTCCTTCCTTGTCCTGCTCTGTCATCGTACTCTTGGACAGGCACAGCAGCTTTTCACTGTTTCCCGCCTAGCAGCTCTCTGCCCTTGACTGTCAACATATATTCCTCCTCTTCTCTTTGTGTAGAAAGGACTAGAGGTTCAGAGACACCTTTCCACACCCACTATTAGCAAACGAAGGATGGGAATGCGTGGTACACAAACCCAGCACAGATTCAGGAAACATCTCCAAAATGTGTGGTTGCAGCCTTCTCCCCTCTGATTCCTTGACAGATGTGTGGTGCCCCCTTCAGAGGGAATCCCTTTCTTTAAGCAAAGAACTACCCACACACCCATTGAGGAGGAAGGGCAATCCCAGCTCCGGATTAAAGACTGCAGAGTGTCATCCCTAATCACACACAATCCCATTTGTATCCAGCCTTCGTCCCACATCCCTGCTCAGAGGTTAAGACAAGGGAAAGGAATTCTCGTTTGGGAAGAAACGAATGACCTCTCCTCTTTTACTGTCCTCCTCGTGCTGCCTGCTGGGTCCCATCTTGTCCTGCTCTGTCATTGCATCCTTTGCCCAGGGGCAAAACAACTTGTCAGTGCTTCCCCTTAGCAGTTCTCTGCTGTACATGGTGGACGCTCATTCATCCCCTCCTCTGGTGCTTGCCGAGCTCTGTATGCTTGGGAGCCCCTCTGCTCACCCAGCGTTCAGAAGCTCAGGGTGGCATCTCAGGTCGAGGCAGCAGCAGCCAGGGAGCAGGGAGCAGATTTGCGTGAAGGAACAGATCTCAGGTCCGGGAGTCAGAGAGAGACTTGGAGGGTCCCAGCGAGGAACTTCCTTGGCTCAGGAAGCTGTCCCAGTCTGGATTCCCACCATAACCCCTCTCCTCCTTGTGCTGCTCACGTGCTGCTCGGGTAACTCATCAAAGGCCGTGCGCTGCAGATTACTTTTGCAGACCTGCCTGGGATGAACAGAGAAATGGGGAGCCCGCTGTACGAGAGGAGAGTAAAGGAACTGCCTTGTCCTGCCTTGTGAGAAGCAGACCGAGAGCGGAGGTGACTGCTCTCTGCGATTACATCCGAGAGAGCCAAGAGCCATGCAGAAGAAAAGGAGAGTGCCAGCTCCAGAAAAAGTGAGTAAATAGGAGTCCCACATAGACACAGGCTGACGCTGAGAAGAAGGACTGTAACCATCAGAGCAGGAGGCTCTGGAGCAGGTCAGGTAGGACTCCTTCCCTGGAGGTGTCAGATGGCAAACGGGGAAGTAACAAAAACTTCCTTGTTGTTCTGCAATGAAGTTTAAACCCCCAAAAAGAAAGCTACATACGCATTTCAATTGACCTAGCAGCTACAGGGAACAAAAGGCTAAATATGCATCTCAAGAGAAACTTGTAAAAGATACAGAAACATGTCCTGTATGTGACAAACACTTCTCCCAACTAACATGCTAAGGGGTAGGGCGTTCAAAATGTCTGAACCATTCAATGTATGTCTGGAGTTTGAACAACAAACCCTCACCTGTACAAGCTACTGCAAATGTGCCCAGTTGATATACAGATACCCCACGACAGGTTTGGTGACACCTCTAAGTATCCTGTCCAACTGCTCAGACCTACAATTAAAGGGTCTGCAGGGATGCACAGGTTTTACACCTAGACAAAGCAAGAACAGGAGCCAGCAATTACTAGTTATGATATGATGATCAATGCCCTTTTCTCCATGTTTGTCTGGACTCTAAGTGGCCAACTATCAAGAAAAAATGCTTTGAAGTTATACAATGAAACAGTATAAGAACTAACAGAATTTGCCAGCAAAGTGTGCGCTGCAGGAGAAGCAGAGAGAGATCACTGCTACATCGCACCCAGCGTAACCAGCACCGGATCCTGCGTGGGGAAAGCTGCACAACTGGACCAGCTTCCTTCGCCGGCATTGGTGAGAGAACGCTGTTGCTGCTGAATATGTACTAGGACTTTGTGGATTAGCTCCTTTTATTTTGGGAAGGAGTCTTTTTCTGTCATTTGGTTTGATAAGCTTGATTGCGGTATTGTTATTAAAGCCTTTCTGCTATTGAACAACTGGGTGTTGTGGCAATTCTTGGGGCACTAGGTTTAAAACCCTGCTTTCTAAATGCAACAGTAGTAATTCTCTCTTTACCCATGGTGCGCAGGTACCCATCTGGTTCCCGGAGATCAAGCCATCTGGGACACGTATGGTGCCTGGGATCCCACAGGGCGCCTCTCTCTACGTGCAAGGGGATTGATGGCTTCTGAAATGGAGCCTGCTGCCGTGTTCGAAGGAGAGCAGCCCAGCAGCCTTGGCATCGCATGTCTGTAGTGTCCCCATGTTTCAACATGGTTGTGCGAGCCCTTTCACTAAAACTCCTTCAACAAGGTTTAGTTACAGAGCCCCTGTTGCCATTTCAAAGTCCAGGATGCTGAATACATGAGACATTGCTGGTGTTTTATTTAGAGTGGCTCTTGAGAGCCTCTCTAATTCAAATCCTTCCTCCCCCACCACTGTATCATCCCAGGGCACATATAAAGATGCCCAGGAGTCATCACATATGCACTCAGGTCTGAGAGAACTGGTAGACTCCAGGGCCATGAAGTCTGAAATGGAAAACCAAAGCCAGTTCATCCCAAAGACCAGAGCAAATAACGCTCCTGTTGGCCCCATTTGAATGAGCCGTCTCAAGTCCTCTTCCTTCAAAGATGGCATTTCCTAAATTCCTTCTTGCACCAGCGTGTCTCCCTTGCTCTCACCACTGCGAAGGGCTGGGGCACATCCCCTTTCTGGGATCATGTTGGGGTCCATGCTGGAGCTTTGCCTCTGGGATTTTTTCCTACCAGGAATAGGTGTGAGTTTGGCCACTTGTTTCTTATTTTGTATTTATTAATGTATTAGATTTAAATGGTGCCTCTCCCAAAAAGGACTTCAGGCAACTTACATAAGGAGGAAAAATCCTTCCGTGCTCCACAGGACAGCGCAGGGCTGGGACCAGCGCTCTATGCAATGCACTTTTGCGAGTCAACAAAGCAATGGGTCTTGTCTCGTCTTGCTCTGCCATTACATCCTTTGCTGAGAGGCAACGCAGCTGCTTCCCTTTATCAGTTCTCTGCTCTCCATCGTGGACACTTGTTCTTTCCCTCCTCGCTTGCTTGCCAAGGGCTGTAGGTCGGGAGCCCCTCAGCTCTCCCAGCATTCACACCCCCAGGATGGCTTGGAGTCATACACAAGTGTCTCCCAGGTGAAGGAATCATCTCCACTAGACGCTGTGCCAAACCAAGCCTTGCTTCCATTCAGGTCCCCACAGATGCATGTACCCTTCTCTGCAGAGCGAGAGAGCTTTCTATAAGCAAATCCCTGGAGCCCATTAATGGGGACATAACATCAGAGCAACAGCTCCATGGGGAGACATGAAGTTTCATGTCAGATCGGACATGCTTCTGTTCTGACTCTCTGAACCACTTCTCTGCCCACAGTTGGTTTAAAGGGAGGTAAAATGGGTGGGCATGGGGTGCTGCATGGCCCTGGAATGGCAAATTGTTTCTAAGCCAAGAAAAAACCAGTTAAAACACACAGTGGTGCCCTGAGCTGTACACCTGTGCAACACACCTCTGTGAGAGCTCATCCTGATGGAGGATGGGCTTTGGTTGGCCAAGGTTTTGGGAGCCTGTGCTTGAATTCAGTGCAAAGATGCAGGAAAGAAGCAGGTAGATCTTACTCTGTGGGTAGTCTTTGGGGAGTGGATAGCCTCTGGATAATGCATGCATCTGGCTAACCAGCTCTTGCATTGTGTGTCCTAATACCAGAGTTTGTTCCTATTTTCACAGTAACATGGAGGCATTGGTGGTAGTTTTAGGAGTAAGAGGGGGGAAGGACTGGCAGCGGCAGCCAGTGAGCAGGCGCAGATTTGCACGAAGGGGCTGATCTCAGCGGTGGGGATTGAACAGATGAGAAGAGGGTCCCAGCCACAAACCCGCTTGGCTGGGGAAGCCAAGCTAGTCTGGATTCCTGCCATGGCCTGGGCCCCGCTCCTCCTCGTGCTGCTCATGTACTGCTCGGGTAACCCATAAAACACTGCTGCAAATGTCTGCATTGCTTTGCTTAATTAAGTTTAATTGTTTCATGCCTTTATTCTCTTGCAATGTGCTGCATAATAGAGGTGTAATTATGATAATAGATTAATGGCTGTCATCCTTCCAGGTTCCTTCTCGCAGCCCACCCTGACACAGGCGCCCTCAGAGTCTGTCCCTGGGAAACACCATTAAACTCCCCTGCACGCTGAGCAGTCAGTACAGGAGTTACAGTGTTGGTTGTACCAACAGAGACCTGACCAGGCCCTGCGATTTCTACGGTACAGTTTAGGTAGCAAAGGGGATGGAGCCTCAGATCGATTCCCTGGCTCCAGCTCTGGTGCCATTCGCTATCTAACCATCACCAACGCCCAAGCAGACGATGAGGCCACTTACTGGTGTGGTGTAGATGATAGCATTAGTGGCAATTTCGGGTTTCACAGTGCCACTGTGACAAACCCCTCCCCTGCCCTCCCTGCGGCTGTGCTCACATCAGAGCTGGGCTCCAGGCAGAGCTTCGAGTGTCCACAAAGGAGCTGTATCTGGATCCTGGCATGCAGCTTCTCACTCCTCCCGGGGCCCATCATGACCTAGTCTGGGACTAGGGACTGGTAATTCAGACAGAGATGTCCTGTGCTGCCAAAGCCAATGCTGACTGTCATTCATGAAGAGTTTCTTGCCGCCCTGGCTTTGTCTCATAGACACTGCTTTCTAGCCATCACGGTGTGGGTGCAGACAGATGTAGCATTTGAAGCATTTCCCCGTACACGTGTACACTTCAAAACCAGGGTGTTTCTGAAGTGAACAGAGGTATGACCCCTGTTGTGCCTCCCAGATGGAGAGTTTGAAGTTGCTCGGTCTCCCTGCAGTGACTTGCTCTCTGGACCAGGATGCAATTGTGGGATGCAGCGACCTCCAGCTCTGCCCGATGCAGGGACTGGTGGGAGAGGCAGAGCGGGCAGTCAGCGTGGCTCTGCCACCCTGGTCTTCTGGGGGCTGTGGCTCCACGCAACCTCCTCAGTAGCTGAGGGAGAGATCAGAGCTGGTGTCTGTGAGCGGTCTCCTATCTGCTTTGCCTCCAGTCTCTTGGAAACCCCCATTGCCAGATCCAGGACACCCTGGAACCAGGGGAGAAGAGGTATTGCTATATGTGTTGCAAGTGATGTGATAGCTAGATGTACCTGCCGTGTGTACATGCTATATATACATGCAAGTGATGTGCTAGCTAGATGTACCTGCTGTGTGTACATGCTACATATACATGCAAGTGATATGATAGCTCCCCTTCACACACAGCATATGCCTGGGTCCCCAGCACTGGGAATGTACAGCTGAAAAGCAGGCGCACAGAAGCAGAGGCAGCAGTGCAGGCAGATGTGAGACATCCGTTTGTGGAAGGAAGTCGGCCGTGTGCGATCGGAGCCCCCACGTGCCAGAAGTGGAACAAGAGCAGCAGAGACTTCCTGGGATGAAGCGGCTTGTTCATCCTAGGGAGAGGCAGGCTGAGAAGGGAGCTGACCGCTCTCTGGAAATCCTGCTGAGAGGGAGAAGAGCCACACAAGAGACAAGACAACGCCAGCCCCAGGGGAAATAGGGGTCACACATACAAATAGGCTGAAGCTCAGAAGAAGGATTGTAACCATCAGAGCAGGAGGCTCTGGAGCAGGTTCCCCGTGGGAGGGAACAACTAGTTTTAAAATACCGATTGATGGATTTGAGCATGGGATCATATAGTGGGATTGCCTGCACTGGCAAGGATGTAGCCATGACTGAAGAGGTCCCCTCCAGTCCCATGTTTCCTTGTCCTCCCCAGTCCATGGTCTGAGAGAGCCACGGGGTCAACACACCATTTACACCCAACAGAGCCCAGTAGATATCATTGGCGTCATACAGATTTCTTCTCTGCCCAGAGTGCAGCTGCTCTCTGTTAAATAAAGAAACCCCTGGGCATTGCTGCAGGCATGGGGGTGCTGCGCTGCTCAGCTGGGTGGTCCTCATGGGGGGAGAGCACAGAGAAGGGAGGATGCTACTCGGTCTGTTTTGGGGGTGCCTGTTCCAGGATTGTGGCTGAAGTCACTCGATCTGCCACGAGAAGATTTCTGGAGGCAGTAAAGTGACTCTTATGATGAGAAAGGGCCCTGCTGGCTGCTCCAGAGACAGCCATGGAATTAAACGTGCCCCTCCACAGGCCTTAAATGTGGAGCTCTTGCCAGGTGCCCTGAGGGAAAGGGGCTGGGGCTGGAAGTCCTCTTTGTGCTGAGGACAGGGCAGCCGCCAGGTTTCTTATAATCATTCTTGCTGCAGCCTTGGGGCCTGAAGATCTCTCTGATTCCTGGACATCACGTCATGTGGGACAGGGATGGTACCTGGGATCCTGCAGGGACCATCGTCTCTTATGTGCCACATGGTAAATGGCTTCTAAAAACCACCCCAGGCCCTTACTGAGGATTTTATTGCCAAGGGAAGACCTTTCAGGTATGGGCTGAGCCTGCAATACACTGGAGCAGACGAAATCATGTCACAGGAGTGGAGGGATCGCCAGGGCCTTGCAGAGGATGTCACTGCACATATCCAGTCTCGTCCCGTCTCCGCTTGAAGCCCCCCAGGGTGGGGGAGAGCATCACCTCCCTTGGGAGCCCTTTCCAGATTCTGGCAACCCTCACCATGAAGAAGCTCTTTCTAACGTCCAACCTAAACCTGCTCTCCATCCATTTGTGGCCGTCGTTCCTAGTTACTGGAGGGGGTGCCCTAGTGAATAACATCTCCTAGTCCCTGCTGTGCTTCCCTGATGAAATGATAGGCAGCCACAAGATCACCTCTCAGCCTGCTCTGGTGCCGGCCGATGAGATTCAGTCTCTCCGTCTCTCCTCGTAGGGCCTTGCCTCCAAGTGGGACACTTGTGTTACAGGTTGGCTTAGGGCTGTGCGAGGCTTCGGACTGTGCTTCAGATCTGGAGACGCTTTGGACGCTTCGGCATCCGAAGCAGCATGTCCGGATCGAAGTGCTGGCTTCGTTAGGCTTTCCAAAGTGCTTCGGAAAAGCTTCGGAGATCTGGCCATAGGGTATCATGGGGAATCAATGAAATATCTATAATGCTGTTGTTTTTCATCTGATTTGGATGTAATGTGCAGGGACAGTAGCCTCTGCTAGGAGCATAAAGCCTGCTACGTTTCAAGGAGGTATGTGCAGGGGTTTGGGGGGGAACTGCACCCCAAATTCATGAAAGCAAACTCCTGTCACGTGTATGTGTTGCACCACAGGGCAGTGAAAAGTGCAGGGGTGGTGGCCCCTGGGGAGGCCACAAAGCCTGCCAAGTTTCAAGAAGATCGGTGCAGGGGTTTGGGGGAACTGCCCCTCGAGCTGCAGACAAGCCAAACTCATGCCGTGGTGACACTGTGTGTGAAGGCGCAGCAGGGCGATAGCTGCAGGCCTGCGAGCCCCTGCTGCGGCCACATCTGCCAGCTGTGGAGGAGGTGGGGGCAGGGGCTTCTGGCTTCTGGGGCCCTAGTTAACCCCTCGCTGCGGACAGGCAAATCTCATGCAGAGGGTGCTTGTGGGACTGACTGTTTCAGTCTAGGGGCAGTTGATTGTATTGATTACTCCCTCTCCTTAGTCTGCGGGTTTGTAGGTGTTAATGGTTGCTAACTGACTAATTATCTAGTAGCTAATAGTAGCTAGGTCCTGTGTATTGAGCTGGTCCCTGAGTGAATCATGATTGATTGATAACTGGTAAGGCAGTAGGTTAGCAGCCAAGACTGCAGTGGTCCCCCCACCCCGTGCCACAAGACAGACACGATTGCACAAGCACCCATGTCACGAGTTGTGCCTGAGACACGGGAGGACACTCTCTTATCAAGACTTGCTCCAAATAGTGGAACTGAACAGTTCATCTATTGATTTGTATTTATCTTATTAAAACAAGGAATGATCACACAAAATAAGGAGAAGATCACAATCCTGAGAAAATGATCTTTATTTAATGAGACTAAAAGGCTCTGGGGACATCGGTCAGAAAGGACCAGGAGCTGCTGGCAGGATCAGACAGGGAACACATTTGCAAGAAGGAGCTGATCTTCTCTTTGGAGGTCTAGGAGACTCTGAGTTTCCACCAAAGACCACTTTGCCTCCGGAAACAGCCCAGGTGTGCTGCCTTGGTCTTGGGCCATTCTCCTTCTGGCTGCTTGGTAGCAGGAAGAGGGTTTCCGCCCAAGCAGGAGCTCAGTTGTGTCCACAGGCCCCCTCATCTATGTCCCAAACACGGTGGTCCGGCCTCTCTTCCACCACCTCCTCCCCTAGGAGTGCCTGCCTTGGCCTCTTCTCCAGCCAGATCCTTCTTCACCATTTCTTCTCTCCAAGCCTGTGCTCTCCCTCCGCAGCCTGTGGCGGCCCCTCTCTGCACTGGTCCTTCTGCCTCGTTTCCCCCGAGCCCTTCGCATGTGGTTTCTCTCGTGACAACACTACTGTCGAGGAGCTTCTCGCTGTGATGGGAAGTGCTTGGCTTCAGAGAGGGGCTCAGCGCTTGGGCCCTTTTATAAGGTTAGCTGCTGGCCAGCCCGGTCCCATGTCATCACTCACCGGGGGCCAACCAGACTCAGCTTGTCCATATATGGCCATCAGATGGGTCCCCATCCAGTCCAAGCGCCCATATAGGGAAACACACGGCTATTATGACTGTGGGCATTGCCCTTACATGGGCACGGGACTTCTGAGTGGTTTTTAAGGCCATGTTTGGCCATGTATGTTTGTTTTCTTATACAGCCAAAGATGGCCAAAAGCCATGTGGATGCCTGGGACTAGGACATGGGAGCAGTGGAGACAGTGGTCTGGTGCTCTGGAGAAGTATCAGATCCCCTCCTTTCACTGGAGGAGCACTGCATTCAGCCTCCTGATTTGGAGAAGGGGGGAGTCAGTGGATCCCCTGAGATGTCCTCTTCTGTTCAGTCATCGCTCCTCTCCGTTCTGATCTCAGCAAATCCAGACGCTTTCTGTGGCCATGGTCAGTGCTGACTTCTCACGTGCAAGAAGCCTGCTGCCACTTGAATGATCCCCGTCACAAAAGAACCGAAATGACGTTCCCTGTTGTCACCAAGTGTGGTTCACCTACGCACTCATCTCTGGCTTGCAGCTGAGCTCTCCCTTTACCCCTATCTCACGCCGAGGTCTGTCCTTACCGGAAGCACAGGACATCCCCCTCCCACAACGTGGCAGCCGCCAACCCCACCTTAGCAAATCCACACTACTACCCTCTGCTTGTCCCTGTCCCCCTAGACATGCCATGTTGTGCTCTTCCCGGGCTCAGCCTGATCCCCAAATCTGACTTGAGAAGTTGGCCAAGTGTCTCTTGGAAGAACAAACGCTAAGAGGGGTTGTGAGGGGAAACCCTCGAGGGAGGTCACTGCAGAGGGCTGCGTGAGGTTGCGTTACTGAGCTGGGATGCTTTGTGACGTACATAAGTGAGCTCCTCTGTGGTACTCAGCTGGCCCGAAGACCCAAGTGTCTATGAAGTCACTGGCCCTGTGTCTTGACTTCGGGGTCTGATGTCAGAGCCTAGCCCAGGCCTTTGTGAGGAAACCGCCAGGGTGATCTCATAACAGACGAACTTGTGAGGTGTCTCACTAAGGACTGACGGACGGACTGATTTCCTCCGGACTCTCGTAACTACATGCAAGTATAAGTCTCAGTAAAACAGCTCACGTACCACTGACATACAGGGGCAGCCAGAGGAGGGAGGCAGTGACGGCTCAATGCTAGCTCTCCCCTTGACTTGAGAGAGACCAAAGAGTTGGAGCTTCGTGCTCAGTCCCAAGTCGGTTTGTGCCCAGAGAGGAGGGGGTTTAGGGAAAGAAGAGCTCGTGGGCCCAGGCACGATCCCGGAGGGAAGGGATGTCCCCACAAGCTGAGGGGGAGGATGAAATGAAAACGGCCAAGTGGGATTTTAGCGTGGCTCTCCTGGGAGTGGGTGTTTCCTTTCAAGCCCCAGCTCCTGGAGGCCTGTGATTGTGGCAGAACTGCGCTGCCAATGAGGAGTGGGGGCTGTGCCCCACGTGTCTGGAGCACAGCAGGAAACCCCAAAGAGGGGAAAGCCAAAGACAAGGACATTTATGATTGCAAGTGTTGGTTGCAACCAGAGTCCTGATTTTGCAAGGGTGAAAGACGGGTGTGGGATGCACCTGGGCTTTCCCCATTTTCTCACCGGGATTAACTGGGGAGGAGCTGTCCAAATGTGAACAATCCATGGTCACCACACCTGATGGCCATATATGGACGTTTGGATGGTTATAGGACAGGTTGATGGCCATATATGGATAGAGCCTATGTGATTGGTCAGCTGCAGTCAGCAGCTCCTCTATAAATAGGGCCAGCTGAAGCTCTGGCTAGTGCCCCGAGTGGGAAGCTGCTCCCAGACATGGGGTGCTCCCACTGCTGGGGCTTGGTGGCCGTCAGGAGCTTGTCCGCTCATGGCAAGAGGCTGTTGGAGGCAAAACAGAAGTGGAAGCTGTTGCAAATGGTGGCAGGCAGAATGCATCGTGGGAGGCCATCACTGCGGCTGTCCCAGAAGGCTTCTTCCATCTTGACTCTGCAGCAACCGAACAGAGGTGTTGGCAGCATAGGGGAGGAGGACAAGTCCGGGGATCCCGTGTCGTCTCCTCCTCTTCCTCCTCCAGGAGATCAGTGACTCCACGGCACCGCTGCTTGTCCTCAGGAGCAGGGAGATCCAGTGTCTGCACAGCGCTGCTGCTCCTTCCCTGAAACGGGGGGATCCAGTGTGTCTCCAGCACTGCTGCGGCTTTCTCTGAAATGAGGCGATCCTGTGTTTGTGGTGAGACACCAGGACATTCGCTGTCACTGCTGCGTCTCTGAAGTGGGGCAATGCAGTATTCCCACAGCACTGCTGCTTGTGGCAAGAAACCAGGACATTCGCCGTCTCCTGCTCGTCCTCCAGGAATGGCTCGTGTAGCCACGTTGCTGGCCAGTGCATTGACTTCTCCTGCTGCTGCGGGTCTGCCCTCCGCCTCCATGCCCTGGGCCATCCTCCATAATGCTGTAGTTCTGTAATTAAGAGAATTAAGTTTAATTAATAAATAATAAATATTTATTTAAGTGCATATCCAGATGTGTCTTTGACTCGTCGTGTTGGTCTCCACTTGGGCTCATGGGTGGTGCTTGAACATGCTGTGATTTCACACTTCCCCGGCACTTTGAGTTTGGACCTGATGGAGTACAGTTTTTTCTGTCCATAAAAAGGAGTGAGGCACATCAGTCCCTTTTAGGACCCACATGCTGTGCCCTAGGCTCAGGCCCTGTTTCTCTAGAAGAACCCTAATTCTCTTATTCCAGGACCAGAGCCAGATCCTTCAGTAAAAATTATCCCATTGCCCATTGGATTAAAGGATTGCAGGCCTTGTGTGGCTAAGGTCCAAGAAGCTGCTGCCCGCACAGTGCTGTGTGAGGTTGCTTGTTAGAAAGCTTTAGTGTGCTGTAACAACCCCACGGGGACAGAGCTTTGCCATGATCACACCTAAGCTCTTCTCCCTTGTGCTGCAGATGTGATGACACTGCTGTCTGTGAGGTTTCTGGTTCAGCCCCTGGAGTTAGCTGGTGCAATGTCCAAGTCCAGGCTTTGTGACCCGCCTGCCTGGGCTGATCTCATCCTAGCAGATGAGTCTGAGAGGCAATTGAGTGCAGAAAGGAAACTTTCTGGTTCTCAGCTAACAGGCAAGGTGATGCTGTTGCTCTTCACAGCGATGTCTCTAGTGGGTTATGGAATAGAGAAAATCTCACACAATTTACTGATTCGTTTTGATGCACTGGCTGGGGGAGTAGTTAGCTGATTGCACGATTTCACAGTGATTACACACTTAATTTATACAACACAATTTTATTTTTAATTTCTTTGCTATGCATATAACTTAGCTTTAAGAAACACCACAAACATTAAGAACACAATAATTACATATATCAGAAACAATGCTCCGAATGCACTTCCTTCCCAAACAATGCTATAAGAATTAGTATTACAAAAACAACTACAATTACAACTAAAAGTTAAATTTGAATCAATACTATTATTTTTCATAATATACTTACAGTCCTAGAATTCCGAGAAGCCAAATACCAAAATATGGTTTCATTCCTCAGTAGTACGATTCAATGGGCTCGCCTCAGCAATACAGTTCAATGGGCTGGCCTCAGCAGTGATAGGACTAAGTCCCCTTCCTTCAGTCCCTTTCAGGTGCTCCGCGGCTTCAGCGTGAACTAAGAGATTCGTGTTCACGGAGAGGGTGGTTCAGGTGATCAGTCTGATCCGGCCTACACCTGCGATTCTTCCTTCGTTGTTCTGCAAGTATAGTCACCTCCAACTTGGGACAGTAAGTTACCGTTTTTATTGAGCGAGCTGCCGTCTTGGGCCACTCCTACTCAAACCTGTCATTACCCCCAAATTTGGGCTCGGATCTTTCTCAACAGATTCTTTTGCTTAGTAATTAGTTTCTTTTGTTGATCATTTTAATTACTTTGGGGAACTTCCATACCACTGCAAGTGACCTTTTCTTACTGCGATGCTGGGGCGCACGAAGCGTCCCACAGGAGCATGGGGGCGCCCCCCAGCACACTCGGCAGCAGACCCAGAAGTGGACCAGAAGCACTTCCGGTCCACTTCTGGGTCCGCTGGGTAGTGCACCGGGGCCCTCCTGCACCCCCCCAGCTTGGTGACCGGTGCCTCCTGGGTCTGGGGTGACACCCAGGGTCCCCCCTGAGGCCGACTGCAGAGCCTGGGGGATGGGGGGCCCTGATGCGCTCCCCGGCAGACCCAGAAGTAGACTGAAAGTACTTCTGGTCCACTTCCGGGTTCACCACCGAGCATGTGGGGGGCAGGGGGGGGGTACGCACTCCTGTGGGACGCTCCATCACAGCGATCATGAGCCGTGCTGGTACCTCGAGGTATGTATAAAAATGTTTAAAGCTGTGTCTATAGCCGAATCACTGATTCCCTGAATCAGCATTGAATCTTCAGATTCGGATTCGCCCAAACCAAATCAGGGACAGTGATCTGAATCAATTAATCAAATCCCTGTCCCCAACTTGGGCCAAATCCAAATCCGAATCATGTTCAGAGGCCTGTTTTGCACACCCCTACTAAGAAGGCCCCTGAAGGCCCCGTGGGCTGTCCTAGCGTGGAGAAGAGGGAAGAGACGCTGGATCTCCGGAGCCGGCCTTTTCAAGGCAGGTGTCAACTCCCCGTTCAGTTACTTGTGCAAATCCAGAGCCCTTGTGTGACAAGCTGCAGTGATGACCTCCCCTGTGCAAAGAGGCTGCTGCCATTTGGACAATGGTTCCTTTCAATCAGGACTTGAAATGTCATTTCTTGGTGTCGCTGACTCTTTTACCTAAGCTTCTGTTTCTTGGCTGCATTTGGGCAGGTTGCTCTTCCTTCATTACCAATCCAGTAAGATTGGTCCTTACTGGAAACACCGAACTTCCCCCTGCACACAACGGATCATCTGACCCCTCCAGAGCAAAATACAGTATTAACTAACCTCTTGCTTATCGCTGGGTTTCCTTAGAGATGCCATGCTGTGCCGTTTCCGGTGCATCCTGGTCCCCAAATGACATCTCTCACGTAAGCATCCCCTCCGTGCATGCTTCCATAGCACTCTGACAGCCTGGACTGGTAGCGGGCCTTGAACCCCACTGAAATCACCAGATGAGTGTCCTGATATGATTTGAGGACTTGGGCATCCTGAATGTCCCTTGTGTATCTAGGCCATGTGGCGAAAGCCAGCCCTGGGCCTGGCACAAGTCCTGGCTGACTCGTTATGGCTCCCCACGCAGAGCACTGTTTCCCAGAACTGCTTGCACCTGGATTTCTATTTTAAACCCAGCCACAGTGAATGTGTAATCCCTCTCCCAACAATGGGCCTGCCCTCCCCAGAGTGCCCACACAAGGTAATAGGGGGCGTGTGGGTGTGTAAGTAAGATTAGGGAGCGTGTGGGTGTGTAAGTAAGATTAGACACACATGCACCTAATAAATAAATAATATTTATGTGCAATATGTTGACACACAATGAAATAGCCCCGCTTGTTAAAATGTACTGCGCAACCATTTTACTAGCTGACCCCCACAGCACCACTGTAAGAAAGGCATGCAGGTGTACAGCCTGAAGACCAGGCTGAGGGGTGAGCTCCACTTACGAGGCCATGACAGATCACTTCTGTATTTAGCCAGTACAGCCTAATTCAGGGCAGTGTGTGTGTGGGTGTGTGCTGCATCAGGAGATGCTGCACTAACAGGTAGTAGAGCAAGTCCCAGGGGTACAGAAGTAAGTGTTGTAATGTTTGGGCTTACTATATACTTTCAGTGCCTGAATAAAATATCTTCTAACGGGCTTAATATATACTTTCAGTGCCTGAGTCTCTTTTAATGTCCTGCAATATTCCCTTTGCTCTGTGGGCAAGTATGGTGGCAGCTGTAGCAACAGCTCAACGACTGCCTCTTCCTTCCAACCATCTTTAGGACAGACTGCTGCAGGAAGGTCTATTCACAGTATATTTCTAGGCCCCAGCTTTAGTGAATCTCCCCAGAAACGCTCCCCTAGTATCTCCAGAGCACCACTCCTTCAATGGACTCTACATGAAAGGAGCACGTGTCTGTTTAGTGACACATCTTAACCACTGGAGAGTGAAATGATGTTGTCAAGATGGGAATGTATGGCTGACGGGCACGGCGAGTCACTGCCACGGCTGTGAGCTACGTCTCGTACTTACCTGGTCTCAGCAGCTGCTCTTCAGCCCCAGGTTGAATGGTTTATGATGAAGGCTTTAACAAATTATATGCCGTAATACAGTACACATAGAGATACTGCTTTGCAACCAGTGGAGACTAAGCTATGTGCACTTATTTCCCAATGTTTGGAAGGACCACTGTCAACCTTCAGTATTTTCAGTTCACCTTTCCCTTTCCTCATTCTGCATTGGGGCTGGCAGAGCTTCCCGCAGTCTGATCCACTCTCTGGTGGGCTTGAGAGACAGGCAGGCAGGGCTGGGGCATCCGCAGGGGCTGCGCAGGCAAGAGATGAAGTATGGCACAGGCATGTACTGCAATGAATGGCACCCAGCAGGAGACGGACCCCGGGGTGCCACCTCAGCAGCCCCTGCTGTCATGTGCTGCCAATGCCCACCCTGTCCTGCAGGCTGGATCCCAGCGCGGAGCGGGCTGGAGGCTGCCAACCCCTGTCCTGAACACCAAGACCCCAGGGGCAGGTTTCACGATGCACACGTAGTCGGTCCCCCAGGCCCTGCACAGCAGGAGACGAGCTCCGCAAGGATGTCTGCTGTTGTGCGTGGATGTCGGACAGTAATTCGTGCCCCTTTGAAGGCTTGATGCCAGAGCTCACCCGCAGTGGGAATTGGCCTGAGGCAGGCCGGCAAGACGAGGCTCTCAGTGAGACAGGAAGATCGCTGTGTGGGCTGTGCTAAATACACTGGAGTGCCCAGAGAAAACTGCCTGATCATTTCTTGGCCATGATGTAAGTGCCTGCCTTACACACTCACACACACAGCACACACAATAACCTCTGGAGCACGACTGAGCTCCCTGCTGTGTGTCAAGGCAGAGCTTTCCCACCATGGTCTGCTCCACGTGCTGGACAATGGGAGGCCCCTGGGTCGGCAACTCACATTTTACAACTCAGGCTACGCGGTGCACCTGCCTTTGCACGTAAAACACTTCACGTGGAGAAGGGGACCGAGGTGGGATAACGTGTGATGAAGACCAAGCTGTTAGATGGGTGAGGAGGAATCTGAGTTAAGCATAAAATGATAGCTTTTTGTCATGTCTCAGCTCTTGCAGCAGTCGTGCCTTCCTAAAAACAGAACTTTTAATGATGCTTGAGAAATGTCTGCTCCCTCTTCCCACTACAGGGAAGTGAAGGACACGGCACTGTTTAATGCCAGAAAAGGAAAGAGCTAACCCTGTATAATGTCACACATAACAGCACTTATTCTGTGCACATTTGATTAGGGAAATCCTGCAGTCGTCTCCACCTCTCCCTGCAGAACGGCACCAATTCTTCCTACAATTCTCCCCCGGTCGTCTACTAGCTGAGTGGGAACAGGGACATCTCCAGTGGTGGTGAAGTGCCAGGATCCAGGACAGGGACATTTCTACCCGGGAGAAGTGGGACAATCTGTGCCTTCTCCTTTGCCTGAGGAAGGGTGAGGGAGCCCAAAAGCTTGCAAATAATAACTTTTTTTGCAACTATACTTGGTCTAATAGAAGATATTGCCCTGCAGTATCTGGGATAACCACTTCTTTCACTGTCCCTTTTTCACTTCCTCTTAACTTTGGAACACTTTTTCTTTCCAGATTAAAAGTGCTCATTCTTCATCTCACCAACAAATAAATACTGTTCCTGGAAATGGTCAGTGAGTTTAGCTCCCCTGGTTTTGTGTCCATGCGTGAGAGGGGAAAACGGCACTTTCCTGTCGGCTGCACTCAGGTCATAACTCAGACCTGAGCTGGCTACAACTAGCCCAAACGGACCTGGGTCTGCAGCTGTGCTGAGGCACGGGGCACTGTGTTCAGACATCTGCTTAATGCATCAAGATGGTGTGCAAGTCTTTGGGACCTGGACCTGTGGTTCTGGTCATTAGAGACCTTCGTGTAAGCACCGCAGTTCATCAAGGATGAGCCTTTTTGCAGGTAAGAGTACATGGATGTGGAAATTGTGGGTGGGTGCAGCTACCAGGCCACACTTCAGAGGTAAGCTGAACTTTGAGCTGACTTAAGAGTTCAACATGTCCACTCCAGACACTTCAGAGATGAGAAAGGGCCACGGGGTGGTGGGGACAGAAGAAAGGGGAGGTGGCGGTTGTACACAATCCAAAACGAGGTCTTACTTTGTAAAGCTGTGTTCCTGCTGGGAGTCATACCCTTCTCAATCCTTGATTATATCTGTATCTAGATCTATCTCATCCATAATGGCCCGAAGAATAATGGAGAAAACTCGAACTAATTGGAAATCGTTGGGTATTGGTTTCCCTCAAGAGTCTGAGAAGGAGGCTGCTTGTTCTCCATGCCGCTTTCTGCTGTACTTGTTTCCCAAATACCAAGTGTTATCTCTGAAAAATGTGATGAGGAACAAATTGTGAAAACAGTTCTCGGTTTTCTTCATTTCCTACTGCCATGCTCTGAGCAGCAGGCTGGGGTCCTGACGCCGGCGTCCTCCAAGAGCCAAGTGTCTGCTTTCACTCCAATGACTTTCACTTCCCCGAGGGATGTCTGAACACCTGGCGGCTGCCTGAACATCCCAGGGCCAGCCACGCACAAAACACCAGCTAACTCCTAATGTTATCATAATTTCAGTACAATATTAATGAATGCTGAATCAAAGGGAGGAGGAAGAGCAGTAGGGTTGCACAAGGAGCAGTAGGGTTGCAAGTACGTCTTGTTAAGACGCATTTTGACTTTTGAAAAGACATCTTGTTCATGAGAGTGCAACTATTGAAAAAGATGACCTTTAACATGATTGTTTAACTAATAAATATTTTATTGCGTTAAATAATAGAAACAGAAATCTTTTAACTATATACAGTTGGCCATCTCAGGAATGGAGGTTGCGCAGCCATTCTGCAGACCCTGTCTGGATGCACGTCCGTGCTTTTGCCACATGTAGATGAAAACCGGAACTGACCCAGGCTGGGGGCTAAAAACCTGATCCTGCCAAACCTTCTCAGAGCCCTGAAATCCCCTGCAGATCCTGCATACCCATAATCCCTCCCGTGGATTGTGCTTACCCTCCACCCTCCCAGATTGTGCCTACCCATTCCCCACCCAACCCCCCATGCATTGCACCCCCCACCCCCTTCCCCTGCAGACATCCCCTGCCCCCTGCCCCTCTGCCGATGCCCCCCTATCTAGGGTTACTAGGGGGAGCAGGAGCCATGGGTTGGGAATGAGGAGCACCAGCAGGGCTGGGGGAGGTCAGGAGTGAGGGATGCCGGTAGGGCTGGGAGGGAGCGGGGGGCTGCACACCTGAGACACCTGAGCTGGAGCAGGCATTTCTCAGTTAAAAAGGCTCTGTGCACCCAGCCAGGGGCGTACACACACGACTTCCCCAAACCATTTCTATTGCATACGGATGCCTCCAACGCGGCAGTAGGTGCGGTGCTGTCCCAGACACGGGAGGTGGGGAACATCCAGTGGCCTCCATTAGTCAATATTGCTATTGGGTCTGCTCCCCAGGGGGACACATGGGTTCATGCCTGTTGTGTCCCTGGGAGCCGAAGACGCGGGCGCCCCAGCGAAGAGCCAGGAGGTAGGAGCTCGGCCGTGAGAGGGGGCAAGTGAGCCCAGGGGTGCTTGTACAGCGTGAGGAAGTGTGAGTGTGTGCGTGAGTGAGTGTGTGCATGTGTGTGTTTGGGGCCATGCTGGGCAGGACATGTCAGCTGAGTGGAGCCCGGGAGGGAACCCCCCCCGCAAGTCCCTACTTAGCTGAGCCCCCCCGGGAGCCCCGGGAACAGAGCGCACGAACAGGTGCAGCCCAACTGGGGAGCAGCGGTTTGCACAGGAGCTCGTGCAGAGGGGCACGTACAGGGCGCCCAGAGGGCTGCTCCAAGCAAGCGGCCTGAGCCCACGGGCCTGAAGAGCAGCTGCTGAGACCAGGTAAGTACGAGACGTAGTTCGCAGCCGTGGCAGTGGCTCACCGTGCCTGTCAGGTTCAGCTTCCCCGCACCCAGACCGCAGGCAGACAGAGCGTGCAGCCCTGGCCCTGGACGGCGGGGATGCCTGGGGTGGCAGCGGTGCTGGCCCCGAGCACAGGCGCTCCCCCACTTGTGGGATGTGCTCCTTGCTGGAGTCCCTGGAGGGCCGAGTGTGGGAGCCTGAGCAGGAGGGACGCCAGCTATGCACATCGGGGCCTATGAAGACCACATCGACAACTACCGCTGGGCCCTACTCCAGGGAAACGGCACAGAGAAGAAGGATGGGGAGGACAAGGGGGAGGAGGTGGCCACGAAGAAGACTGGCCACAAAAACCCCCTGGAGCTACCTGGAAAACAGTCGTCTCCAGGTCCAGCGCGAGCAGAGCTGGGCCACTCCTCCCTGGCACTGCACTACAGGTAGCTCCCCGCCCCACGCAGGAGACTCCAACAGAGACACCAGAGGAGGAGGTAAGTGCTCAGGAGGTAAGTATTCCCACCCAAAGGAGGGCACACTGGGTGGGGGGAAATCTCTCCTGAGGGGCATGGAGGGACCTATCTGCCGTCCGGACCCCTTAGCCCGAGAGGTCTGCCCAGGTACTTGCACCCAGGAAAGCTCCCTTGTGCAGGACAGGAACAAAACTTCTTTTCAAAATGCTAACGGTCTGGTTCTCTCACAGCGTCTCAGGACATCAAGGGGGTCAGCTGGGGCCTCAGCTGCCTGGACGCCAGTGCCAGGAGCATGGGGAACAAGCAGGAGGAGCTAGCCCGCCGGCTCCTAGTGGGCAATATGACCTGGCAGGGATCGCAGAGGGGAGGCTGCAGGTGCTGCCTGGGACAGGCGGCAGCAGCAATTATCGCTGGTGCTCGCTGCGCCCCATGCCCAGTGCTGGTTCCAGGTGACAGGGGAGCCTCCTCTCGTCCAGGGCACAGATCCAGGGGATCACACCACCGGGAGGGCTACTGAGGTTTGCTGGACTCCAAAGAGATTATGTTTGCACTTGTGCCTGGCATCTTGGGCATCATACTCATGCTGGCGCTAGCTCTGGGCTTCCTTGTCCACCATCCCCATCTGTGTCAGCTCCAGCTCATGCTTGAGCTTGCACTCCTCAGCTTCCAGCTGCAGCTGGGATTTGCACAAGTCCCACTCAGAGGATGGCCCCTCGGGTTCTGCATGGACGCGCGGAGGTGATCTTGTGGCCTGGTTATCATCACACAGGATCTGAATCAGGTCTTCTCTCCTCTGCTCCTTCCTCTCTTTCATCACCTCTTTCAAGTTGACCACAGTCATGTGGTCATACTCGTCAGCCATTCCAGCTATCTACACTGCCCACTTGACCCAATGCCAAATGAGAGATTGTTTGCTCCAGGGTTTCCAGCGACTCTGTTCCCTTCCCCAAATGATGACTTCAAGACATCAGGATGTCAGATCCCACAACTTTCATGAAACTTTGTGGGCCAGTAGATGGTGTTTCGCATTGAGCCATCCACCTCAATGCGCCCAACCACCTTCCAGGCTCCAAGTGCCTCAATGGGGGCACCTCACATCCAGCCAACCCCACTCCTGGTGCACACCTGGAGGCCTGGGGGTCATGAAGCCACCATCCATGATCTGGACTGATCTTGGCCCTGTGCCCCATGGGAAACACAGGCCTAGTAGTCCTTGATGGTATTTGATCCACTGCAAGAACTTGGGGTGCTTCCCTGTCTGAAGCAGAAATTGTGGTCCCCCTTACTCAACCAAACCAAGGGGATCCCAAGGCATAAAGTACACCCTCACCCAATGAGTCTCCCATGCTAAGTGCAGAGGAGAACTTTATTGGTTACAAGGAGCAGGATTTGGATAGGGAACAGGATAGAGCAATATCAGAGAAAGCCCTTAAAGCAAACTGTGACATGGTAGCCTTTAATCACACATCTGAGTCACTGCACGCAATGTATTTAGTTAATAGGGCTGTGAGAAATGTCATGGGGTGTTTCATTTCAAAGCTGTTTCAAAGTGTTTCAAGCTGAAAAGAGTGAGATTGAAACAAGACAAAAGGATTCCAAATGAAAGAAGGAGCCTCTCGTCCAGGGTGGAGATCCAGGGGCTTGCACCCCTGGGAGGACTGCTGGGCTGTGCCACACTACTCCTGGGGGTGCAAGCTCCTGTATCTGTGCCGGATGAGGGGAGGCTGCAGCTGCTGCCTGGGACAGCATTTATCTCCAATGCTGGGTGCAGCCTGTACCCCCGGGAAGGCTGCCACGCTGTGCCGGACTCCTTCCAGGGATGCCAGCCCCAGATCTGTGAGCCACATGAAAGGAGGCTGCCCTGTCACCTGAGACGGGTGCTGAAGCCAAGTAAGCCCAGCTTCGAAACTCAAACGACTTTGTAGCTGTCTAAATGTTTTGACGTCCCTCATTTCCTTTTGAAGCTGTTTCAAATCCTTTTGTTTTGTTTCAATGTCACTCTTTTGAGCTCAAAACGCATTGAAACAGCTTTGAAATGAAAGACCTGGGAAAAATGTGCACAGCCCTACTAACTAAATATATAGCCTGCATTAACCCAGATGTGTGATCAAAGGCTACCATGCCACCGAATGCTCGAAGGGATTTCTCTGATACTGTGCTATCCTGTGCCTTATTCCAAGCCTACTCCTTGTAACCAATACATTTCTCCTGTGTACCAAGCGTGGGAGACTCGTTGGGAGAGGGTGTACTTTATGCCTTGGGATCCCCTTGGTTCAGGGGAATAAGGGAACCCACTATTTCTGCTTCAGACAGGGAAGCACCCCGAGTTCTTGCAGTGGATCAAATACCATCAAGGACTACTAGGCCTGTTTTTCCCATGGGGAGCAGGGCCAAGATCAGTCCAGATCATGGATGGTTGCTTCATGACCCCCAGGCTTGCAGGTGTGCTCCAGGAGTGGGGTCGGCTGGACGTGAGGTGCCCCCACGGAGGCACTTGGAGCCTGGAAGGTGGTTGGGCGCATTGAGGTGGATGGCTCAATGCGAAACACCATCTACTGGCCCACAAAGTTTCATGAAAGTTGTGGGATCTGACATCCTGATGTCTTGAAGTCATCATTTGGGGAAGGGAACAGAGTCGCTGGAAACCCTGGAGCAAACAATCTCTCATTTGGCATTGGGTCAAGTGGGCAGTGTAGATAGCTGGAATGGCTGACAAGTATGACCACATGACTGTGGTCAACTTGAAAGAGGTGATGAAAGAGAGGGAAAGGAGCCAATGAGAGAAGACCTGATTCAGATCCTGTGTGACGATGATCGGGCCGCAAGATCACCTCCGCGTGTCCATGCAGAACCCGAGGGGCCGTCCTCTGAGTGGGACTTGTGCAAATCCCAGCTGCAGCTGGAAGCTGAGGAGTGCAAGCCCAAGCAAGAGCTAGAGCTGAAGCGAATGGAGATGGTGGAGAAGGAGGCCCAGTGCCAGCACAAGGAGGCCCAGCGCCAACGTGAGCATGATGCCTGAGAGGCCAGGTTCAAGTGCAAACACGGTCTCGCCGGACTCAGCATGCAGTCAAACACTGGAGTCGCAGGCGCTTAGCCAGCCCCAGCTGCTCCCCTCAGCCCGAACACCCCAATCTTCTCTCACAACCAACACGGAGATACCCCAGAAGCGTTCCTAAATCATTTTGAAAACAAGCACGCCAGTGGAAGAAGGCAGCCAGCGAACAGGGACTGCAACAGGGGAGCAGTTTGCGGCAGTTCCCAGGCCAGTCGTGGGCAGGAGCACGTGGGGGCTTATGACAGAGACTTCAGGTAAGTGAAGGAGGAGGGGTGCTATTATGGGGTGACACGGAGCGCAGCCAAGGCCCCTGCCCTGCTGCTGCCTCCAGCCCGCAGCTCCTGGGAGGCGTCCACCCAGATAGGCCCCTTGGGTGGGTCAACAGTGCCCAGACCCCTGTCTGCGGGAGGTGCCTGGAGGGACCTCTCAGGCCTGGGGGTAGCGTGGGGGCCGGGGGTCCCTTACCTGTCCCACCCGTGCCCGGATTGAGGCCCTAGAGGGGCAGGAGAGGGGGCTCCAGGCAGAGGTGAGCAGGCGGCAGGGGATCGGGGCAATGGCAGAAGAGATTGATGTCCTCTTTCATTCTCTGCAGGACAAGGGAGGAGCACCAGGAGGTATGTGGGGGTGGGAAAGGGGCTGTGGGTTGGGAGTGAGGGGCACCGGCAGGGCTGGGGGGGCAGAGGGAAGGGAATATACCCCTTCCCCCACCCGGGTGTCTGCTTCTTTGCAATTGCAAACCCTACCCCCATTCCCCGCTTCAAACAAGCCTCCCTCCCATTTCCCCCTATCCCTCCCATGCCTGCACCCCAACCCCCCGCAGGTTCCCAGGGTCCCCCAGCCTGACAGCAGGATTTATGGCAGTTCTTCCTCGGATTCTGACTCTGAATCATCTCTGTAGGTGCTGCCTCTTTTTTGTGGGCCATGGTACAAACTGAAACGTGCCTTTTTTTTGAGTGAAAGGGCTGCAGGGCATTTGCTGCTCATTCCATAAAATACATTGGCTCTTTCTGGGAAGACTAGCTCTGCAGAAAGAGAAAAGCAAAGAAGCGTCGAGTGATTTACTCTGGATAGTAACACTACAAGCAAAAATGGGGGAGCGTTCAGAGGTGCATTCTGGCTGGGCACGTGCCACTTGGAAGTCTAAATGAGGTTCTTTAATTGGGTTTTTACTACTTATAACACCTCCTTTCCCACCAGCAGCAAAAGTATGAGAAGATGTTGGACCATCCAAAGTCATGCATCTGGAAGTCTGAGAACACCAAACTTACCTGTGCACTAAATGAAACCGTTTTCTGGCTCGGAGATCACTGACTACAGACAGTAGCACGATGTATACACACAGGGCTGTACGTGTAGGTTGAAAGACAACCGTTTGATTTGCTTCCTTAATGCATCATTTCCATGTGTGGTTGTCTATAGCTTGCACGTGTTGGGTTCTTTATTCAACAACTAGGGCAAGACAAATTCTTTTCCATTCAGCTGAGACAACACCTTTACCTCCTCATGCACCAAGAACAGGGCTTGCACAGTGCCTTTTGGCAGCAGAGGAGATTGCTGCTCCCGGAGCTCACAGGTCCCTGTCTGCTAGCAATGGGAGACAGCTGTTTTCTGGAGAGGGGTGTGTGTGGGGAGGGGCACACTGGGGCGCTGGGTTGCTGGGTGCCAGAGGTGAGCAGAAAGAAGCCTGCTCAGCCTGGCTTTCTCCCCTCCCTTTGCATCCTCCCTCTCTTCACTGGCTCTGAAAGAGGGCCGGTAAACCCAGGGCAGGGCCTGATACTGCTGCTGATTTGATGGTGATGATAGTTTGACCTCGCAATGGTCAGGGATTGATGGTAGACTCTCCTCCTGCCACTCAAGATACCCAGCAGGCTTAGGGCTTGCCAAACACTGCAAGTGCAATGCCTACAATCCAGTAGCCCTCTGTGAAGGTGAAGCTGTTCTGTGGGTAATGCTCTGGATTGATACAGTGCTTTCCCTAGTAGGGTCTTTGACCATAAGTATGGCTTTTGGCATGACAAGAGTTCAAATAAATAGTAAAGATTAGCAGGGGCATGCACAAGCTCAAACAACTGGTGGCCAGGGTCCCATGGAACGTAAGTTTAAAGGAAAAAGGAATCAGGGAAATTGGTTGTACCTTCGAGGGAATATTAAGGAAAATGGTCTTACAGTAATGAAAGAATAATATAGTAGTTACAGGAGTAGAGCACAAGCTAAATCTGAGTCATCCCTGTAATATTGTTACAAAACCCAAACAAGAACAAGAGCGTGTGGGGCTGTGTTAATATGCACGTTGTATGCAAAGGAGGGGAGCCGGTTTTCAATGATGTTCAGCATCGGGGAGGCCTTAGCTGGAGAACTGGGGCCAGTTCGAGGCATCATGCTTCCTGAGAAACCGACAACCTAGAAGGAGTCCGGAGAAGAGCAACAACAACGAGGAAAGGTCTAATATTTTCCTAGACAGGAAAAGTTGGAAGACCTGGATTATGTCATCCTGAGAAAATGGAGCGGGTGTTAGAAATCTTCCAAAAGGGTTGTTACTTGTAAAGAGGATCTCTAGTTTTCCGTGATTGTAGCAGGTAACGTAACGGGCTTACTTTCCAACAGGGGCATTGAAGCTGGAAACGAGGAAATACTTCCGAACTCGCAGGTGGTGAAGTCCCGACACAGATGACTGAGAGAGCTTGTGCAACCTTTGTCCCCAGTAAGGACAGGTAGTGTTTAAGTGCCAATCAGACAACCATTTGTCTGTGATGTGTTAGTAGAGATGATCCTGCCTTGAGCAGGAAATTTGGACTAATAACCTCCTGAGGTCCCTTCCAGCCCTGGTTTTCTATCAGTCAATGTTTGTCTGGAAAATCCAGGCGTAAATGAAACCCTGACGGGTCTCTTCTTGGGTAGCTTTGACTAGCCACAAGGACTGTTTCTCATGACAAGCACTGCCCCATCTTCAGCGCCAAGGATGCTGCCAGCACTTTCTAGACTGAGCCCCTAAGAAGTTACTTCATGGAGAAAATGAGCTGGAAAGCAACCAGGGAGCTCTGCGTGCCAAACAGTGTACTAGCAAGAGGGAGAGCCTGCCCCGATGAGCATGTTCAGGCACACGAGGTGAAGTGGGATATAGCCCTGTGACCCAGGTCACCTGCATGGGCAAGAAAGAAGCCATGCCCATGGCAAACATCTAGGAAACTTCAGTCTTGTCCAGGAAGTTGTTGAAGTCAAGGACGGAATAACTCACAAGGGCACTGGACATATCAGGACCAAAACTGGCTTCCGCCAATACTAAACTAAGTGGAGGAGAGGGAGGCTGTACTGTGCTGCACCACAATGAATGCTGCGATGCTGAGATGACACAAGTCATCCCAAAGTCCTGGTGCAGAGGGCATCGAGTTTCGAAGCAGGATGGATTTCAGGGAGTGGATCTGGCCTGTGTCGTCCCTGTGGCTTTCTGGGCACCAGTCAGTGTACGGGTGATGCTCCCAGCTCTCTCTTCTTTGTCATTTGGCCCTGACTTCAGACAGCTGGACACATGTCAGCGCTGGATCTCCCATTGCAAGTCTTCCCCACCTGCACCCATGCCATCCCAAAGGGGAGTAGAGGTGTGCTGACTCCTCCAGGTAATCAAGAGGGAGGTCTCCTCCACCTGGCTTGGAGGTGAAAACAGCCCACTCTTTCTGAAATGGAGTCATATGCATGTTCTTCTGCAAGCACAAGCAGGCTATTTTCACCGGTAAAATGTTTTGCTTTCTTACCTTTGTCCTTTGACAGCACCTGCACAAGTTCGTAGTTGGCCAAGTCCTCCATTCCTCGGTTGTTCGCCTCCAAGATTTTTTTAATTACGTCTGCCGTCCTGTCCTGGCAAGTCAGCTGGAAAAGGGATTTTGCAGTGAATGATTTTGCTTCTTTGTGTATGGAAGTCTGTTTTCAGTTGACCTTTGGATCTGGCCCTAAGTTTCAGAGTAGTGAGAAAAGGTCATGTTTTTGGAATGACTTTGTAGCTGCCGCTGAGCAGAAAACTGCGCTACACCTGACAGTGCAGTATGTTTGCATTCAAAAAGACAGGGCATGCACTAGCTGGGGCACCAGCAACTCAGAGTCATTCCCTCGACCAAACATTTGGAGACGTGACGTGCCCGTCTTCCTAGCCACCCCTTCCACGTAAATCCTTGTCCTATATGTTGCTCACAGGCATCGACTGAGTTACAGTCTGAGGTGGCAAATACTTTCTTTGACACCTGTGAAGTTTTTTGGCCTTGTTTCTTGCTTCCACGCTCCTGTGGAAGTGCAATGGGTTGTGAAATAACACAGGGCTCGATGCAATCCCTTTTGAAATCAGCAGAAAGATTCTTCCCACCTTCAACAGGATTTGGGTCAGACCCATAGTTCACTTGCAGGGATTCAGGTCTTTAAAACTGCAGCCAAAAAATACTGCGAACTACAACTGTTCCTGTATGTCATTTATGTAGCAGGTTACAGTTACCCTTGGTGTTTGGGGCACTGGGAATAGTGGTTGTGTGGGAGGTTGGTTTGTGCAGGATTAAGACTAGCTTAGACATAACTTGAGTGGGAAGGTTGAGGCAGAACTGGTCCTGCCTTCAGCAGGGGGTTAGACTAGATGACCCCCTGAGGTCCCTTCCAGCTCTCCTTTTCTAGAAGAGAAACTGAAGGAGAATACATGAGGATATCTAGAAGTTCATGCCCTTGAGGATCCTTGTATAACTACATACTATCTATTGCTATACAGCATCTTTCAGTGACTTGCCTTCAAGCTGGTCTGCAGTGTATCTGTCTGCCTACCTGTGCACACACGCCCATTCCTACCAGTGGTGTGCGCTTTCACATCTACATTGTCATCCAGAGTGAAAAGACATCCAGTAATAAATCTACACAACTCTTCCACATCACTTACCATGATTTTGCTTTCAGCGCCTTCGCTGTCATTTATAATGCACCGCACAATGCAGGTGTCTTTGTTTTGCTGGTAGTAAAATGCAGATGGAGTTGATGTCACGGTGCACAAGGTGTGTCCATGGAGGTACAGATGAACACGGTGATGAGCAGTGAGCGAGGTAAAGAATAAAAAATAAATGAAGAGAAAAAGTCAGAAACATGATGCAAGCAGTAGGAACAAAACAGCACAAACACAAGCAGGCATTTCGGGGTCTATACCTGGTTCTGCGATGTTGTAAGTGGTGGTGTCCTACCTACAGGAGGAACTTGGTCTTTGCAATGAAGTATTCATATCAAGACATCCACTTACAACTAACACCCCTGAAACTTGGAGGATACCGAATTTTCCTGTTAGCAATGGATATTTAGTTGGTGTCATAAAAGATACCACTTGTACCCAAAGAGCCTCGTCTGCTGAACAAAAGTGTGGCTTTCCAGGCTCCACAATGTGCTTTGCTCAGGAAGGAGCTCCTGCAGAGCGGATGTGCCTACTGACCTTCCTCTATTGTTACATATTGGGCAAGGCTCTTCACCCAAGGAAATGGGCTGTCTTGTGATCTGAAAAGTCAAGCCAGTATTCCAAACCACTGGACGCTCTGCTTCCATCTCCTCCACTCCTTTGTGTTCGCAGACTCCTCTGTCTTTTGCTATTTTTCCTGTTGGTTGCCCTTTAAATTTCCTCTAGTTTCCACTCTGAGCCTTGCCCATATAGAGCGCGGCTCACTTCATTGGAAGGTGTGAGCTGGGACCGCAGAGTCACAGACAGAGTCCTAGAGAAGCAGGGCTGGAAGGGACCTCCAGAGACCATCTAATCCACCCCCCGCCTGAAGCATGAGCAGCTCTATCTAAACCATCCCATGCAACTCTCCTCTCAGCTCTACATAAGAAAACGGTCAGCTCTCACACAACATAGACCTCCCACCCCCACCTGCCAGTCTCTGGCATCTAGAAACCTCCAGAGGTCCTAGACAGAGGGCCATGCACATACAGGGTGTGGGGGCCGTGGGATGCAGGCACTGCTGCCTCTTGCCCAGGCAGAGTGTGGGGAGCACCGGATATGGGCGCTGCTGCTACTTGCCCAGCCGGGGTGGTGCGGGCACAGGATGTGGGCATGGTAGTAATAGATGTGGGGTTATGCCCTGCTGCTGCTTGCCCCCGTCTGCCCGGAGCAAGCCATTTCACCCTTCGCCCCCATCTCAGACTCCCACGTCCTCACGCCCCGGCTGGGCAGCTTGTCCAAGCCCCAGCCCCAATCCCTCCCGCACAGTGGGGGCATTGATCTGCCCCCCCCCCCCCCCCCCCCGTGCCCTTTCCCTACCCACTCATCCCACCACAACAGACTCCCCAGCTGGAGGCAGATATGCCCAGCGTCCTTGAGGACTGCTGCCTCTTTAGTTTATGGCCGAATCTCCAAATTGGGCCGAATTTTTTCCGAATCAATTTGGAGGCTTCCTATTTGATTTGGTCTCTGGCAGCGAAGATCACACTGCCTGCTCAGAGGAGATTACAGGGACCCAGGAGAAGTACCCCGAAGACAAGAAGGAGTGCCGGAGCAGGCGCTCCAAGCACAACCACTTCTCACCTGACGAACCAGGAGTGAGAGCTTGGGATGCGGGAGGATGAAAGACGCCCAGATTCATCAGTTCCCGTCAGTTCGGGGTGGCTGGTGCGGGACGGAGAGCAGTGACAAGCCGCCCCCAGCAACAACCGGAAGGAAGAAGGAGGAGGAGAGAGAGAGGCGCGGAGAGAGCTCAAAGGAAGTGGGTTGAGAAAAGAAAACAGGGACGATGCCCCAGAGGGGAAAAGGATGAGAGCAGGAAGCTCTCTCCTTCTGAGGCGCCGAGGAGTCTTCGTACTTACCGGGACCTGGAAACAAGAAAAAATTCTTGAGAAGATGCGACGGAAAGCCGGTTGCCTCCGCCGCGCACGGACCTGCAGGGACACAAAACCAACCGTGAGTGGCTGTGGTGCAGGACAAGGGCACCTGGAAGAAACCAGGGAGCCATCCTTCTGCAGCCCACCAAAATTAATGATAAGAATAATATAATAAGTCAGGAGTAAAATGGAGATAGAAAGCCAGTAGCCTCACGTTAACAGGGCCATGCCCACAAAGTGGAGCTAAGCATGGTAAAAAAATCCAAATAGGCCAAATGTCAACAACCATCGAAAACAGCAAGCCTCCCTCTTTTTTCTTTTTTCTTACACAAAGTCGTGGCAGCCGACGCTGCCTGGATGTGCTGAGTGAGGACCTTCATTCAAAGATTGGCTGTGGCGTAGCAGCCAGCACGCTCCAAAATCTTGACTGTTACGTCACCATAAGATCAAGTTTGAGTAACAACCCCGCTTATCTGGACCTTTTAATTGGTCTCCTGTTTCGATTTGGATTCGGAGATTCTGCCGCTGAATCGGGAAGGATCTCCTCCAAATTGAATCAGCTACCGAAGCTTCGCACAGCCCTAGGAATAGTGCTTGCGTGTGTGGACGTGTCCTAAGGGTCCAGAGAGAAGCGGAGCTCCCAGCTGTAACTCAGAGCAATGTTTGCAAAGAGGTCTGAGTGACAGCGTTACCAGAGACCAAACAGAAAGTCACTGTTGGTCCGGGGGGTGGGGATCTAGCTGCCCTCTGGGAGCCTGCAAGCAGGTTCCTACAGCAAGGGCCAGGCTCTGTGCAGTGTTGGCTGTTTCAGCATGGCAGGGGGGGAAGGAAGCGCAGGGAGCTCGTTCTTGGGGCTCCTCAGCTGGTGCTGAGGGGTGGAGTGGGGGAACTGGAGCCCCCACCTTGGGAGACCTGCAATACACTGGGCCCAGCCTGCAGAGGGGGGCTGAAAAACCCCAAGACTCAGCTCCTTCTGCTCCCTTGTCCCCCTCCCACTCTGAAAACACCCACACGCACGTTACAGAAGATGCCTCATTTTGAAACATCTTTATCTGACACCACATGCAATGAGGGGTCAGATTTTCACCCAGTGCGCCACTTGTGCTGTTTGCAGCCATGCACTTGTGTTTGGTCACAGCTCTGAACAGCTTTCTCAGGGACAGGAGTAAATACTGGATGTGGAAAGTCTATTTTCACATACAATACAAATATCGGCAGTTCCGCATACCCTTTTCCTATTGAATACTTGGAACAAAAGCTTCCAGACCATACCTTTTTCTGAGGCTGGACTCTGGGCTGGTCCTCAGGCAGGTCCCCGGGCTGGTCCTGAGGCAGGTCCCTGGGCTGGCCCTCCGGCAGGTCCCTGGGCTGGTCCCTGGGTTGGTACTTGGGCTGGTCCTTGGGCAGGTGCCTGGGCTGGCCCTCTGGCAGGTCCCTGGGATAGCCCTCTGGCAAGTCCCCGGGCTGGTCCCTGGGTTGGGACTTGGGCTGGTCCTTGGGCTGCTCCCCAGGCTGGTCCTTGGCCTGCTCCCCGGGCTGGTCCTCGAGCTGGTCCCTAGGCTGGCCTAGATACACCAATTATTTGGAGCTAAATGAGGCGAGTGAAAATGGCTGGACCAGCCTTAGTTAAGTGTGGATATTTGATGAAAAGAAGCCACAGAAATGAAATTTTATAACAATTGTTTACAAAAATCATCTCTCTCTCCTCCTTTTCTGATTCTTCTCCCCCACAACTGGAATCTCTCCTCTCGCTCTCTTTATCTTAACTTTATGGAGTCAAATCACATCTGTCAGAGCCCTTTGGGATATCTCTTGTCCCAGCCTTGCAGTCTAATCCACATGGGTGGAGGCTGCATAGAGTCGTCGAGGGGGTCTGTAGAGTTCAGGCTGCATATAGAAAGCTCCGTCTACATGTTTCTCACTAAATAAATCCCTTACAACAATGACTCGGCACCGAGTCTTTACATGTGCTCACGGAGAAGCATGATGAACTTTTGAAAGAATAAGTTGTTCAGCTTTGTATAAACACGAGCAAACCTGATGGACACATAAAATAAGTGATCGCTATCAAACTGTTCCTATCACACTCACAAATGAGACACTGACCTGCCCTCTCCGACCTCCCTGGCACACAGACAATTTAATGTAATTACTCTCCGTTATTTCAAGATTTGGATCATTTCATTCTCATTCAAGTGAGGTGTCTGTCGCTCAAAGTTTAAGGACCTTTTTCAAATATGACTACAAGAAATAAATGCAAGAAGAACCCCGCTGGAAACTTGTGCTCACTTTGAGCAACAGTTGGATCTCAACGTAGACCTGAACATTTTCTTGGCCCACTGAAACCAAACCCAGGACACAACCTCATTAGACACCTATTAGCAACCTTGGCCATCTGAATGTTGGTAACATTAACCCCCCAAAATGCAATTCTTTAGTGAGGTTTGGGAGATTAGGTAGTGATAGCTTGAGCAAAAATATAACTTACTCTCATTTTCAACTTGTTCTCGCTGAAACTTAACCAGCAGCTGTTCTGCCTCTTTTAATGGCTGGGAGGCAGGCATGTTCCTTTCCAGGTATGCCACGACTTTGTGCAAGGTATTGAAACTTGGTGGCTCCTGAAAGTCCTCCGCAAAGTTGTGCAGCCACATGGAAAACAGCAGGGCTAGTGGGCTGAAAACAAATACATTGACAAAATCCCGTCATAGTCAGGCTTTATCACAGTGATATTTGTCATTCAAACCTGTATCAAGTAGATGAATATATCCCTTCTGCTGTGAGCCAGCAAGGAATTGTGATCTGGGCGCCGTTTTACCTAATCATGGTCTGATCTCGCTGACACCCGTTTTACCACTCCTAATTACTGATCCAAACTAGGGAATGAATACTGAATTGTATCCTCAAGATGCAAAATATAGGACAATTATAACTTTGTTTACCTATAGCAGCATCCTCCAATTTGGTCCAGTATTATGGCAAACAAGTAGAGGAGACACAGGCAAAACACAAACATCCTGCCCCAAACCCAACCTTTACACAACACAAATCGCCTGGCTATTCTCGCTTCGTACTTTTCTTGCTTTCTTTTTTCTTGCTACATTTGGGCCACGTTTTGCAGTGTTGCATGCTTTGTTTGCTCTCCCAGAAATGATGGATCCACAAATAAAAGACTACATCTGTTCAGTTTTGGGGCAGCATCCCAGCCTCTGGCAATTCGTGTAGGCATCATACAGTTAATTCTTTCTTTATACAAATAAGGCTGGCTGTCTCTCTCTCTCTCTCTCTCTCTCTCTCTCTCTATCTAGATAGATTTCTAGATAGATAGATAGAGCCAGATAGAGAGATACAGCCTATGTAGATAGATAGATAGATAGATAGATAGATAGATAGATAGATAGATAGATAGATAGATAGATAGAGCTGATTAAGTTTACCACATCCTCTGAATCCTGACTGAGGTTTTGCTGTACAGCAGAAAGCCACACTTACTTCCCAAGTTCTTGTCTGGCCTGGCTGGCATCTCCCGCTGCTCGTGGGATCTCCAGGTGCCCATGCCTAAATATCAAAATGGATACTTTCAACATTTATTTAAAAAACGGTCTATGTCAGAAGAGTAAGACGGTCTATGTCAGAACCTTGCCCAGACAATGAAACATGAAGATTTCTCTAGTCAAACCATGTTAGACAAAAAAGATGAAGAACATCATTGTCTTTCATCCCCTTCGTCCGGCTCAACCAGGGTTTTCCCTGAAAACCAAAGCTGTCGGTCTGCTGTCTCTCCACGAGAGCAGAGCTGGGGGAGCATTGTGGCGCAGGGGGAGGAAGGGACAGCGATGCTTTGTGCCTTTAGCCCTGTGAAATCCCTCTCCTGATCCAGCAGAGCCCGATTCATGGAGCAAAGAGTTCTGCGGAGGGACAGTGACCGCCTGCATTGGTGACCGCCTGGTTTTTCCAGCGGTGAGTCCAGCTGTTCGGAGGACTGCTTGCCTCCAGCTGTCCTACCTTTCCGCTAAAGAACCAAACCGTCCATGTTACTTCTCGGTCTCCTTCTTTGATAAAGTGCTTGGATGGGGGAGGCATTTTCAACCCAGTTTCAACTGAAACACTGAATTTGTCAGGCTTGTGAGAAAAACATCCATATCATTTGGCTTCTTAATCACGCCTTCTTCAAAACTATCTGACATCATTGCTCGCAATGCCCCACCTCTCAAGGCTATTACAGCTTCCTCCACAGCTCTTGGCTCTTACCTGCTGAGGAGAAGGTCCAGGACTTGGCCTGGTGGCAGGAAGGCCCGGTAGGATTTTAAAAACCCTTCAGCATGGGTCAAATCCCTGAGGATGAGAAAGATGTCCTTCTCCAGGCTAGCTCTGCAGTCCCCCGCAGCCTGTGAAACAAAAGACCAAAAGCTTGACATGAATCAGAAAACAAGGAGAGTCCCCACTCTGAAACTCTAATTCAGTTTGGCCGTTTGATAACACAGATGATCGGAGAGCACAAATTACAGAAGTGTCGTTATTTTGATGGCCGGTCTAGAGATGGCACCAATGGTGAACAACCGGCTCTCCTATTGGACAGTATTACCTTGACATCCTCCCTCCCCATCTCCGTAGCTAACTGCACCCCAGAGACAAGCACATCTCTCCTCTCCCAACCAGACCAGCGCTGGGACGCGCTAGCGGGGAGACACACATCCAGGACAGAGGAACCAGCACGAGTCCACAGTGGCCTCCTTTGAACCGGGTCCAAACCCCACGTCCACCCAGCGCTGGAGCGGGGAGCTCTCTTATCAGAAGTGCATGTCGGTAGAGGAGATAGAAACTAAGGCTTGACCAACGGGAATCAAACTCGTCTTGTGAAGGAAGGGTGTTAATCCCACAAGTCCAGGCATATCCCAGAGGTAGCAATGTATTTTGTCTCCCATTGTCCCACTTCCAGTTTTACATCTAGGTACAATATTTCTTGTCACTTTTAGACGTGCCCTTGCACTGGCTGGAGCCTGATCCAAACCCAGGCAAGTTAATGGGAACAAGCCATCATTATTACTCGAGAGGCAAATATATGTTATTAGTGGGAAATGGTCCCTGGGAGTGATTCAGTGACTTGTGTGCGACGAGAGCCGGGGTGGAAAGTTCGAGATTGATAAAAGCTTAGCTCCTGCCAGTAAACTGCCTACCTTCCTCCTGAATGTAGAAAACCTTAGAGCTGCTGTAGAGAGGAGGAGAAGACGGCGGGGATACTTCCTAAGTGCTAACAGGAGCCGGCAAAAGAAAAAAAAGCTCCCCGGGAGCCACGGTTGCAGAGCAGCAGCTCCGTAACACTAGAGCAGCCTCACAAAGGAAAGGACCCAGATGAAAACAAGGGGCGGAGGTCACGAGTCCAGGAACCTGGGAGGACAGGCGATACGGCCGCAGCAGCAACGAACCAGCAGCCAGCTGGCTGGGAAGCTCGCAGGAGCTATATTGAGCCGGGAGAGACCAGCTGAAGAGGCGTCTCAGGGAACACCAGGCACCAACCGGGACTGCGGCAAGGAGCTGAAGGGCTTGCCGGGGAAGGCGGCTCAACCCCAACTGCAACAAGTAGGCTTTTTTTTGAGTTTCTATTGTTTAAAGGACTTGTTGTGCCGGCGGCTACACAGAATTGCAGACTCTCAAGTCAGAACAACACGTGCACTTTGTCTGATTCAAGGGGAAAGACCCCTTTCATTTCATTTGGATTCTCCAGGGAGAAAGGAGTTAGAGAGGATACTGCTCAGGAGGGCTACAGCCCAAGTTCCTGGTCGGGTAGTCTTGGTTTTTCTGACTTGGTAAGGGAGACTGGAAGGAAGACGTACCTGAATTGGACGTGGCCGTCGGGTTACCTGGGGATATTTAATGAGCTCCAGGTCTTGTGCCCAGAGATACGTGAGGTCCTAGAATAAAGAACAAGAATTGAATAAATACAAGCTAGTTCTGAAAAGAGCGAGACCTGCGAGTTTCAGTTTACATGTAGGACTGAATTCCCAGTGTCACTACAAGGGGCTAGAAGGGAAGTTTGGAGACATAGGATTAATTGTCCCTATGTCCTGATGTTTAGTGGTGTCTAGAATTCAGTGCTCCTGACAGAAGACTTCTTACATCAAGACGTGGCAGACGAGAGTCAGGGTCACCATTTAGATCTCCCTGCATCGACCACTGGACATTCGACCTAATCTAGAGGGCTTCGAGCAGTCACACCTTCTTTCAATAGTTCAACAATCCTCACAGCTGCTCATGCTACATCTTCAGCGTTTGCAATCCCAGGCACTTGCTCTCATAATAATGTCCCACACTTGATGCATAGTGTGTACCAGCCACCCACTGGTCACATGAGTTCCACCTACCCAAACTACCAGATCTTCCACTTTCCTCTCTCTTCATGGGCCACCTTCCCACTATTAATCAAGAAAACACCTTCAGACCGTCGTATGCGCTCTGTATCAGCTCTACACAACATTGGCTTGTACCTACTCTCCCACTCTGTGCAACAAAACACACGACAGATACAGCACATTACACGGATCTTGTTTCCTTGCTTAACGTGAGGCTGAGACACACTCCCACCTCCATACTATCAGATACCCATCATGGACCTTGCCTTGTACAAACACCAACCTCAGACACAAGCCAGCCTCAGCTAAAGTGCTCTAAGCACGGGCTGCTCTCCTTATACCACCTTAGTGAGACACAAATATCACAGGAACTGGTTTTTCTCTTCAGCAGACTGAAAGGCAGAGAAGGGGAGTGCACACGTTCACTAAAGGACTCAGTAACACAATTCAGAATGGAGCCAGAGCCCAGACGCTGTATCACCACCTGAGCCAGGTTCTCTATCCCAATCCCCCTGACACCCCAGTCTACCCCTCTGCTCTACCAACAAATGGAGAGGACAGGGGACTGGGGGTTCAAGAGCCCAAATCCACCGAACTCTGCAAGCCCCTGCACTAGACTCCTTGTTTCCTTCACCACTACACCCCCATGCCCCCTCCCTGAGTGACCTCCTACCACACCACCACACCCCCACCACTGCCCTCCCCGCACTCCCACTCTCGAGCCCATGTCAGTAAGGGAGAGGGTTTTGGGGAGCGGGGAACGGGAGCGGAGCAGCACTGGCAGCATCCTCCGTTCCTCTGCCCTGTGTGGGGAGGCGGAAAGGGGCAGCAAAGCCACCGATTGCTGCAGCCTCGTGGAGATTTCCAAGTGCTCCAGCCAGGGGCCACTGCAGGTGCCGTGCAATGTCCTGCGGTGGTTCCCTTTTTGAAACAGCCCCAAGCCAGCTATGCCTGGAGACATTTCAAATGTCATGTCTGCCTGTACCTTAAGACTGAGATGCACTGTGTCATGCGTGACTTGATCTGAGTGCTCTCCACCTCGTGCATGTGCTTATATTTTAGCTATGGAATATCAAACCGATCCAGAAGATGTTCCATACTTCAGGAGCTATTTTCTCTGATAACGGGGAGGAGCATTTTAGCAGCATACAAGTTTTACGCTATGTCCACTAAATTGCCCACAGCTTACCCTGTAAGAGCACGTGTCAAAGTGCACACGTTCTTGATCAAGGATTGGTAGTCGGGGTGCCCCAGGGGACCTTTCAAGGGTGCCACAGAGGATGTCTCCAGATCACAGCTGGTAGTCATCTCTAGCAGCAGTCCTCTGGGCAGCAGGCACCAAAGAGGTGTTACTTTTAACCTGTGATGTTGGTGTGCAACAAATGGCAATGAGTTGTGATGCAAAGAAGCACCCCATTTTTGTAGCTATGGAAACGAATGACAAAAGTCTCTGTGAATAAAGACAGCATCCTTTGCAACTGCCTCCTCAGCAATCATCAAACTCAGCACTTTGCATTCAAAATGGGGCCTCAACCCTCCGCCTCAGGATGTCTCCAAATACAACTGGTTTCTGATCAAACAGGACGGTCGTGGGGGACGGCCAAATTCTGACGGCTTCTCAAAGTCTGGAACAACTTCCGATCTGGATGGGTAAAGACAGCCCCGCCGGTACTAGCTCAATTTGCCGTTTGGTTGTGATGTTGAAAGAGTAATTGGTTTTCTTACCAGTTAGGCTACAAATGGACATGGTTAGTTTGGAAAGGGTTCTTCAAAAGGGAGGATAACATCTAGGATTTTGAAATGGAGGCGGTCCCGGAGTGGGCAGACAGGGGTACAACTACTCATTTTTGACCCCGGGGCATAGAAGGGAGGGTGGGTTGTGCGTGGGGGAGACCGAGCGGTGGATGGTCTTACCCGCTCCTGGCCTGCCTGCTGCAGCCGCAGCTGCTGCCTCCACACAGCGTCCCAGGCCCTTGACTCTGCTGTGGCAAACATCTGCTGCCCTGTCTGGCTGCCTGCTTCGGGCCTCGGCTCCCGCGTGCGGCAGTGCTCGAGGCAGGATGGCAGAGGGATGCATCTCCATCCTTGTCCCTCCTCCTGAGATGCCCTGTTGAGGAGTTCAAAACCTAGTTAATTGGAAATTATTACTTCTACTGGTGTAAGGAGCCAAGGTGCTTAGGTGCTAAGCACATCTACACCGTTCAAAATAAAACCAAAATAAATCAGAGAGAAAAAAAGAGAAAATTCAAAATGCAATTGTTCCATTTTTTTGCACGCATAAAGCGTGGCCCGATGAGCGTCCCGATGAGCGTGCACAAACTGCGGAAAGGGGAAGCATTGCTCCCCCTTTCATGCAGTTTGTGGCACCTCAAAACCATTTCAGGCCCCACAGACCACACGTGGTGCACATGCACTCATTTGCCATGCTGCACGTTTACAGCGTGGTGCCGAAGTTTGACGCTGGGAGATCCTGGTGACAAAAAAGAAAAGAAGCAAAAGTGGCACGGTCCACGTGACAACAGTGTGTGCTGCCAGAAACACAGCCTGGCTGGGCAGAGCTGTGCTGAATGCATGTACTACTAAAAGCAAAATGCAAAAACATTGCTATTATTTCAGTGAGTCACTATGAGCTCCTATACGTGTGCAGGGAGCCTGCTTTATCCTTTATCCTTACTTTAAGTTCACAAGCATGCCATCATGGAGACATGGACCATGAGCACCCTGGCACAGAGCCATACCTCTTCACAAAAAAAGGAAGCATGAAGGCAAGAAGAAAAGTGTTATGATATTAAGTAGGAAGTTTTAGGAGTCCGTTTGCATCAACTTGTTTAGAAACTGGAAACTGAAATCCAGGAGAGGCTGACAGAGCGGGTCCAGCCCCTGCACCAGGCAGGACAAGACACCGGGGCTCAAGCCACAGCGGCAAGGTGACCGTCCCGTCTGCTCCTGAAGATTTCCAGGGGAGGTGACTGCACCCCGCAGGGTCACAGTCAGGGCGGCCAGGATCTGGAACCAGCTGCCAAGGGGAGCGGTGCTGGCTCCTACCTCGGGGGTCTTTCCAAGGAGCCTGGATAACAACTAGCTGGGTCAGATGAGCTTCAGCTTACCAGGGCTCATATGAGCCCAGTATTCATTCCTGCCCAGGGCAGGGGGTCAGACTCGATGATCTGCTCTATGAACCACCACTGCGGGGAGTTGATTCCAGTCTGGACACCCAATTAAATGCATAGAAATACATTTTTAAAATAGATTAAAGCAGGAAACTTGTAAGAGAAACAGTGCATCGATGGGACTACTAAGGCATTAAAGGACAAGAAGACCCCAAGGAAGATCCTTCAAGGCTATCATCCAACACAAAACACTTTAATAATCAGGTTTTGGTTATGTAAATCCCCCAGAGTCAATGGACGGCAACCAATGAGACTGGAAGCAGAATTTCGGGGTAGGTTCAATTACCAAAAAAGCCAACAGAAAACCTGGTATCGCTGGGTTGAGCGCTTGGCCCTTTTCCTCAGCGCTCAACCAGGGCAAAGTTAGCAGCAATAGCATCTTCTCCTTCCCTAGAGTAAAGAGGGGAATGGAAGTGAAGTAAGGCTTCGTTGCGTGTCTGCGGGCCTCGGGGCTCGGTCTTTCTGCACGAGCTCTCTCCGAATCCTGCGTGGAGTATATTGCCTTTTCTGGCCCTGCTCCAGCGCTCACTGCACCGCTATGCGCAGAGACCTGGCTGGGCCGTCTCCTTTCCAGCGCAGCTCCCTGCCCTTCCCCTCCCCTCCCCTCAGCACTGCATTCTTCAATTCACACCTGAATCTCTCAAATTAGGCAAGGCAAAAAGAGTATGTGACAGTGAGAATTGGCATCTCTATTTGATTTACCTTCCTCTCTTTCCAAAGGATCCCATATTTTTCTCCCGGGATAAAAGACTGTCCAGTCTTCTGTAGCTGTATGAAAGAAATATTGAAGAGCAAGTTGAAACCACAACCAGTCATTCCCAGTTACTTGATGTCTGGAGCGAGGGACAGCATCATGGCCGGGGGGCAGGGTACTGCAGTTTGGGGTGAGGGGCACTGGCAGGCTGGGGTCAGTGGGTTGGGGGTGAGGGGCAGCAGCAGGGCTGGCGGGGGCTGTGGCTCGGCACTGAGGGGCAACAGCATGGGCAGGGACAGGGCACTGGCATGTCTCTGCCCCCCACTGTCATATCCCCCGTCCCCCCTCCGCCATGTGACAGGTGTCCTGCATTTTGGACCTGGAAATATGGAAACCCTAAAGCAACCATCCGCATCCTCACTGCCTGCTCCGCTGCACCCCTCACCTTGCCTGCCCAGCCAAATAGCATCGCTCCAAGCACTCCCCCGCCTCGCCATGTCAGGCCAGCACACCTCGTCTTCAGCCCTTGGCTTGTACTGAAGCAGACTGAAGTCATGTTTAGGAAAGAAACGAAAGCATAAAAGTGACAATTCCCCCAGCCACAAGTCACCCACCCCTACGACCCCCCAAGTGTGGGTGCAAACACCCCCTCATTTGCCCACACTTACCCTTGCGGTCAGGGTGACACCAAGGACACAGGTGTGACCTGACTCCAAGCAGTGTTGGCTCGGGAGCAGTCAGAGGTGACTATACTTGTAGAACAACGAAGGAAAAATTGCAAGTATAGCCCGGGTCAGACTGATCACCTGAACTACCCTCTCCGTGAACACGAATCTCTTAGTTCACACTGAAGCCGCAGAGCACCTGAAAAGGACTGAAGGAAGGGGACTTAGTCCTATCACTGCTGAAGCCAGCCTATTGAATTGTATTGCTGAGCCCATTTCATTGAACCGTACTACTGAGGCCAACCCATTAAATCGTACTACTGAGGAATGAAACCATAGTTTGGTATTTGGCTTCTCGGAATTCTAGGATTGTAAGTATATTATGAAAAATAATAGTATTGATTCAAATTTAACTTTTAGTTGCAATTGTAGTTGTTTTTGTAACACTAATTCTTATAGTACTGTTTAGGAAGGAAGTGCATTCGGAGCATTGTTTCTGATATATGTAATTATTCTGTTTTTAATGTTTGTGGTGTTTCTTAAAGCTAAGCAGTGTTATATACGTAGCAAAGAGTTTTAAAATAAAATTGTGTTGTATAAATTAAGTGTGTAATCATTGTGAAATCGTGCAATCAGTTAACTACTCCCCCAGCCAGTGCATCAAAACGAATCAGTAAATTGTGAGGGATTTTCTCTATTCCATAACCCACTAGAGACATGGCGTCACAAACAGGATGCGCTGGTTGCCCATTTCAAAATGGGATGAATGTGTTGCAGCATTGCACGTTCCACAATGATAACGAGGGAACTTGGAAGGTAAATATAAGGGATCTTAATAATGAGGATGAAACAATCACGTATAGTTTTATGTTTACACAAGAAAGTTTAAGATGCTGTTTGGGAGGAATTCAGAAATCATATGGTCCACTAGATTGGAGTTTAGAAAATAAAGAAGTAAAGCCAGAAGTAAAGGTGTGTAGGAAGAAAGAAAGTAGAAAAGAAGAGGGAGGTTTTCGAGAGATAATGCGAAAGGTGTTAGGGAAAGGAGTTTACGATCAGTTAAAATTGCCACAAGCAAGGGAGGTAATGTGTTTAAAAGCAGGAGAGATACTAAGAGAGTTAGAAGTAAGTTGCAAACAAGCAGCAGGAGGTCCTTTGAAAAAACCTAATTACCCGTCCCTCTTAGGAGAGGCAGCTCGGGGAATCATTCACTTATTGCATGAGGTAGAAAATTTAGCAGCTGAGAATAATGTTTTAAAATTGGTTATGAACCAGAGCAAAGTGAATGAAACAGAGGAGCATGGAGAGAAACCAAGTAAAATATCTGTGCAACCTACTGCACCCTCTCCAATTACTCCATCCACTCCACCCCCATATGCAGAAGTTACAGTAGAATTGGAAGAATTAAAAGCTGACTATGAGGTAGGAGAAGTAGCTAAAGGTAGAGCAGAGCCAATACTGGAGGCATGTCCTATAGTAACTACTAGTTGGAAACAACAAGGCACAAATCCTGCGATTAGGCAGAATATCTATAGAGAAAGGAACAGGGAGGAAATAGAGGATTTGGCTAGGACAACAGCACGACGTACTAATGAAAATTGCTGTGTGTGGGTAGGAAGGATTATAGAGGAAGAAAACGGAATAGGGACCCTATTAAGGTCAGAGGAGGCCCTTCCACTAATAAGAAATTTGGGATGGAGTAAGGGGGCAATTCTCACAAATACCATGAATATAATCCCGGGAGGCATGTATCCCATAACTTTAGCTGGATTAATTGCCACTGGGGTGAAAAATCATTTGGGAGCTCTAAGCTTTCCCCAAAATTTAGAAGGGGGCATGAATAGCATCAGGTACATAATATGGGGAATTAGTTTTGCCCATTGGACAGCACCCCCAAACACCCTATCGGCAGTACAACAGAGATTAAGGGATGATTGTTTGTTTATCAGCACTCCTGAACAAGTAATTTGCAACAGGATGTCGTTAGAGGTAGCAGCAAATGTTCTGAAAACTCCAGGAGTAAAAGCCTGGCTACTGCCGCTGGTGGGGCAGACACCCTGGGAAGTAGCTGATCAAATAGGAACCATAGTGCAGGAGGAAGAAATGAAGAAAAAGCCCAAAGTATATGTAACAGGAAAGGGTCCAAACAAACCTACCCCAACCAAAGAGGATAAGGCTATGTTTGGATTCTTGCTCAGTAAAGGGTTTGAAAGGGAAGAATTAAGAAAGAATACGCTGAAGGAAAACAAGCAGTTAGCCATAAGCCATGGATGGAAACCTTGGAAAGATTGGACTGCTGAGAAACAAAGCAACCCAAAAAACGGGTCACGGGGGGAGAGCCAGTAAAATTCTGTCCCTCCCCCGAGACAGCTGAAATGATGCCAGAACAACAAGAATTGAATGGAGAGTCTCGCCCTTATGTAACCTTAGAATGCGTGAATCCCAAAGATTTAAGATTAGAGAGAGCAACTTTCCTAATGGATACAGGGGCACAAGTTAGTATGATCAGGAAGGCAGACTCACATTTACTTATTCCAAAAAATAAAGAAATTACCATTGTGGGAGTGAATGGGAAATATACTAAACATCAAGTTGAAACTATAATCCTAACAGGGGGAAAAGAAATAGAAGTATTAATTGGCTCAAAGAATATATTAGGCATGAATAGCATAAGGCATGATCCTTATCTAAAAGAATCATTAAAGGAGATGTTGCCAATTGAGGTCTCAGAGGAGGAACTCCACAAGCCTAAGTTAAAGAGTAAAATTTCACCCATGCCAAAAAAGGTGCGTGATTACCAAATTAAGGACTCATTATCAGGCCCAACTCAAGTATTAATAAAAGAGCTAATAGATGAAGGAGCCATAGAATTAACCACCCCAGGCAAATATGTTAGTCCTGCATGGACTATAGACAAGGGCCATGGGAAAGTCAGATTAGTAGTAGATTATCGAGAAGTCAATTTAAGAATAGAGGATGTGAGTATTATGCAAAATCACACTGCACAAGAAATATTGTATTCCATTAGAAATTTAAAAGAACACCCATGGGGAGCAAGTATTGATTTGAAGAATATGTTTTTCTCAATCCCCATAAATGACAAAGAAGGTTTGTTAAACATGAACCTTAATGGAAACACATGCCGATGGAAGGTATGTCCACAGGGGTATAAAAATTCACCAGCTATAGCTGATAGTTGTATAGGCAAAACCCTTATCAAATTTCAGGCAAACACAAATTATATAGCTGAAGGAATAAAGATCTGGCAATATGTAGATGATATACTAATAACTGGACCCACTGAGAAACAGGTTAATGAAACTCTAAAGCTGTTAATTAAACATTTAACTCAGGAAGGTTGGAAGGTAAATTCAGATAAAACAAAATGTGCAGCTACAAGTTTCACCTTCTTGGGGAGAAAAATGAATGAAAAGGAAATAACCCCAGAAGATAAATGGGTAACAGCTTTCAAGAAAGCAATAGAAAAACCTCCAAAGACTGTAACTGAAATGCAAGCAGTATTAGGAATTATTAATTGGTTAAGAGACTGGATTGAAAATGCCACAGTACAAACCAAGCTAATCAGGGCAGCAATTAAAAGTAAGCACTGGTCAGCAGCAGCTCAAGGCCAAGTAGAAAGAATAGGAGCAGATTTAAGTTCAAAACAATTAACTTTACATCGAATACATAATCAGTTACCAGTGGAATTATACATCAGGACAGGTATAGATTGGCTAAGTGGAAAGGCAGTCCAAGGAAGTAACGTGATAGACTTATGGAGTCTCACACTTAAAGGATCTGAAGCTAGGTAAAGTATTACTTGGGTTACACCACTGCTATAAAAGGTACAGCCGAGAGTTAACAGAGAATGCAACGATCCACCATCCTGCAGGGGCAGAGCTTGGAAATCTTAATGCTCCGCCTGTTGATTTTGAAGGAAATCAGAACACTTGGGTAAAGTTAGCCTCTAGCCTGATGCAAAACTGGGGAAAGAATTGGAAAGGGCGAAGAATCCCAAATGACAGCCAACAAATAATGCCACAATGGACACATGATGGAGGCATGTTTATGGAAGGATGGGGATTCAGTGATGGTTCAACCAAAAATGGGGATAAATTTGGTTGGAAGTGTACCAAGTGTCAGGTAACTCACCTAACCAATAACATTAATAATTGCAATGCCCAATTATTAGAATTGAAGGGGATGCAAGCATTAATACAACATTGTATGTTGAATCATGGTTCAGACATCTGGGAGTTGGTAACAGATAGTAAGTACATTTGGCAAGTGCTAACAAAGGGAACTAAGCCAGCAGTACATTTAGAAATTTGGGAAAATATCTTGAAGGTGTTAACTACACATAGAATCCCAACATTTGTTACCCACACCAAAAGTCATACAAGAAATACTAACCAACATCATGCAGCTTTGGATAAAGAAGTACAACATTTTAGCATAGAAAAGAACCAAGAAGCTGAATTAGAACCATACCTTACATGGTTACATGAATACAGTGGGCATTGGAACAAGTACGGGAAAACCGAATTTTAGAAGTTAATGGACGGGGGCCAATAAATGCCTGTAATCTAAGGAAAAGAATTAGACAACAGTGTGAAGTATGTAACCAGTTCAAAATTTCACCCAAAAATCAGTATGCGTATAATTATCTTAAAAGTGACTATTTCAACCCAGGTGAAACATGGCAAGTGGATCTAATGGGGCCTTTAACAGATGCAAAAAGGTTCCCAAGTGGACTGGTAGTAGTGGATATGGGAACAAGAATGATTAATTGTGTTCCACTAAAACATACCACAGCTAATGATGTTGTAAAAGCATTAGAAAAAATTGGTGGTTCATGGAAGATCCCAAAACAAATTGCTACAGATGGTGATCTTCCATTTCAAAGTAAAGGATTTATTGAATGGTGCCGAAATAACAATATAGAACACCATGTGCACACTCCTTATCATCCACAATCTAATGGGGTTGTGGAGAGACACTGGTATTTTGAAGACACAATTGAAAACAAATTTAAAATCAAGTTCTTTAAAAAACTGGGATGCAGTATTGCATGTAACCTTAATTCAGTGCGATAATGATAAGACCATGTGGTTGAAACACGAAAAGAAAGAGTTTCCAGTGTGGACATATAAGTATAAGAAAGGTGATAAAGTGTGGATACACCTACCCAAAGAAGAAAAAGTAACAAAAGGTGGAATTGAACAATTGGGGAAACGTCCCAACACTTATTTTTGTTTAACTGAGGAAAATCAAACAATATTAGTACACCAAAGTTGGCTAACCTCACGAAGCTAGGCCTCACAAGGACCTAAGCAATCATTTAATTTTGTTACAGGTGTCAAGGATTGAAGTGGCAACAGTGGGAGATCAAGGATGAAAATGATCCCAGAGATGAAAACTGGATGTGGCTAACCAATGCAACATTATGCAGACCAGTGCATAGACCACCCAACGTGATTCTGGGATATAATGCTGATGTATGGAATCTCACAATACCAGGTTATTCCCTTAAATGTCATATTCCTTGGGAAGGACCATGGAACCCCTCCAAATTATTAAATTCTCGTGATATAATTAATGGACCATATCCATATGGCATTAAATTAACAGAAGCAGGGATAAATGAAACTGAGTACTATCCAACACCATGGGGTTTTGTGAGAACACACCCAAAAAAAGGTGTATTTGGGGTAAAATTAACTATTATACCAGTAGGGTTATTTGAAAATGCTCCAGTAGACCCCTATGGTATCATCCAATGTAAGTGGAATAAACTTTTCTGGAAACCTAACACTGTCCAGAACAGTGGCCGGCTTACCACTAGCACTTGGTGTCGGACTATAGTACATACTAGAAAAGGGATATTACCTTATCTCTTAATTATAAGGGATCCACCGCACCAAGAACAAAGCGCAATAGCCTGGCATTTAAAATCTCCTGAATATTCCCGCACTGCCACGCGCATTACATATAACATTAACTGCACGCAACCACAAAGAAAGCGCAGGTCAGTCTGGACAGACTGGGCACAGCAAAATCAAGATAAAGAATGGGAAGAAACAGTAAAACCTGAATTCATGTCACTTTTGGGATTTGCCACTACACATGTGACCATTACAAAAAACATTACACAAAGAATGCAAAATTTCATAACATTAATTGAACAACATGAAAATATCACTAATTCTAACATAAGGAAAATCCAAGCTAGATTACAGTTCATCACCTGTACACAATTTCATGAATCCAGCACCTTTGAACAACTTATTGTAACAAATTTAAAGAAAAAATTCACAGATGCTGGACATACACCTTATGTAGAATGTCATAGTTAAATAGCATAATTATTTAGTCACGAAAATCAGGGAAGTGTACAATGGCTTTGTTCAGTGAACCCACTAATGGGTTGGACAGTACGTACCCGCATTGGAGGAAAACATACAGGTACATTACCCACCATGCGGTGTACCAAGCATAATTGCACACAAGTAAACACCAACCAAGTAAAATTAAATGATAAATCTTCTGAATTGGAAGCATGGAATCAAACCCATATTGTGCAATGTGCTGATTGCAAATGTAAAATCTACACTAAAACTGTTCAAGTAAACATATTAAACTATGATTATGCTTTTGACTTAACCCCCCAAGATGAAGCAACGCAGTATTATGAAAGAGCAGAAATGGGATATGATATTCCTCAACTCCAGCCCTGTAAGCAAGAGGGTCAGTTCTGGAGAGATACAGGGGAAATAATGGAAATAAAATATAATATCCCTCAAGACTCACCCTGTGAGCCTGGAGCTCAGTTATGGAGAGACACATTTGCAAGGAAATGTGTGTGCATAATAGAGCGAAAAATTAATAATCTACACTCCAGTATGGAAGTAGTACTTTGGTCCAAAACAGGTATCCCATGGATCGCTGCAGATCATTGGAGCACGACTGAGGAGAATAAGGTGCATTCCCAACTATCTGCGTGGGACATTGACTTGCAGGAATTAAATTTGACTCATATATCGTTTAACTTGGAAACTGGACAATTAGTGATGTTGTCAAAGGACTATGGAGAACACATTACTTACCTGAAATTACTCAACGCCAGCAAGATCCTCAATGCACCATCTGCTTCGGTGTTAGAAGGACTAGCCACGATTGGAAATGCAGCGGGGAATGGTGTTAAATCTACTATACATGAAATAGGATCGATAGGACAACAAGTATGGAACACTATAAAGACTGTATTTTTGGGAAAATGGGTGATATATGTTATAATAAGCATCATAGGATTGTTTGGGTTAATCATTTTTGGAAAATTAATTTTGTGTATGTTGTCATGGAATCATCATAATAAGTTTGTAAGGCTTAGTAATGAAATATAATTGTAATCAAACTGCCTAATGGGCACGGGGGGATGTCATATTGAATGAAATAGTTTGAATGTTTGTAAAGGTTCCCCATTAGCCAGTTTCAGGAAGAAGATAAGATTTGTCTCCTTATCTAGTTGTTTGTTTTGGGGACTACGTGCAAAAGGTCCTGACTTTGCTTCAAGTCTTAATTTAAATTTAATCTTTTAGAAATCTTTTACAAAGAGAGCAAATATCCTGAATTCCAAGAGATCAAACCCTGAGGCCTTTTGACCAGGTTGGTAAGAAAAGGGCATTTGCAGTGATATGGAAGTTTCCCAAAGGTAATTTAAAATGTTCAACGAAGGTAAAAGAATCTGTTGAGTAAGATCCGAGCCCAAATTTGGGAGCAGTGATATATTGAGTAGGAGGAGCCCACTGACGGCAGCTCGCTCAATAAAAACCGTAACTTACTGTCCCAATTTGGAGGTGACTATACTTGTAGAACAACGAAGGAAAAATCGCAAGTATAGCCCGGGTCAGACTGATCACCTGAACCACCCTCTCCGTGAACACAAATCTCCTAGTTCACGCGGAAGCCGCGGAGCACCTGAAAAGGACTGAAGGAAGGGGACTTAGTCCTATCACTGCTGAAGCCAGCCTATTGAATTGTATTGCTGAGCCCATTTCATTGAACCGTACTACTGAGGCCAACCCATTAAATCGTACTACTGAGGAATGAAACCATAGTTTGGTATTTGGCTTCTCGGAATTCTAGGATTGTAAGTATAATATGAAAAATAATAGTATTGATTCAAATTTAACTTTTAGTTGCAATTGTAGTTGTTTTTGTAACACTAATTCTTATAGTATTGTTTGGGAAGGAAGTGCATTCGGAGCATTGTTTCTGATATATGTAATTATTGTGTTTTTAATGTTTGTGGTGTTTCTTAAAGCTAAGCAGTGTTATATACGTAGCAAAGAGTTTTAAAATAAAATTCTGTTGTATAAATTAAGTGTGTAATCATTGTGAAATCGTGCAATCAGTTAACTACTCCCCCAGCCAGTGCATCAAAACGAATCAGTAAATTGTGTGGGATTTTCTCTATTCCATAACCCACTAGAGACATCCTGGAATGCCTCCCTAACACCAGCAGGATAATGTCTCCCTGACACTTGTAAGATAGCAAGAAGTTCAGAAAAAGGTCTCATTAGAATGCTAAAAATCACACCCCTGGGCAGAGCAAAAGTATGTTAAAGAAACATATATGTATGTAAATGAAATACATGGCTAAACCATAGGTATAGAGACGTGCTCAGTAGAGAACGTCTTATGTCAGTGGCTTGTAACCAATCACTGAGCGATAGACTTGCAAACATATGTATAAAAGGTACCCAAAGGTAGAAACTGGTGGTGCTTGCTTTGCAAAAGATTGCCAAGCACCCCTCTCTGCGCTGACTTGAAACAATAAAGATTAAGTTGGATCCTCCACCCCTGTGTGTTTATTGGCAAAAGCGCACCGGGCACGAACTCACACTGTCCTTTGGAGACAACACTGGCAGCGCCCAAGATCCCCCCAAACACCCCGAGATCGGTGCCACCCTGGTCTTACCGCCTCCACCAGCACCTCCCTGCCCCCGGGCACACGGGCTCTGCCCAGGGCAGGACCTGACCTGCAACTAAAGCAAGAGAGAGGAAGAAAAGCAAAGCCCCGCACGAGAGGAGCTGGACCCCTGTCGCGGGACCCCCAGCCCGAGGCTGCCCCATCGGCCCCCGCCTGGCCCGGTGGTCGGGGGGCGGGATGCAGACTTGGGTGTGCACGGGGAGCAGGGGGCGTTTGCACCGGTGGTGGTGGTGGGGGGGAGTGTCGTTGCAGCACCCCTTCCCGCCGGAGTGCCCGGGCCCGGGGAGGGCCGGGGCTGCAGCCCTGCTACCCCCACCCCCACCCCTATGGGGCTGAGCTGGGGCCGGCTCCCCTCTGCTCTTCCCGGGACCCCTGAGGGCTCCAGACCTTCCCCCCGCCGCCAGCCCAGCCTGCCCCATGGCCGGGCGGGATCATGTGCGTATGTGCGTGTTTGTGTTTGCACGCACAAGTGTGAGCTTGCATGTTCCTGTGCGTGCATGCGTTTGTGCTTGCATGTCCTTGTCTGTCCATGCATGTGTTTGTGCATGCACACACGAGTGTGTGTCTGCATTCGCGTGTATGCATCTGTCTGCGTACACGCGTGTACATGTCTCCATGCATGCATGTGTGCAGGCACATGTCTCCATGCATGCACGTGTGTGTGCAGGTGTGTCTCTGTGCAGGCATGTATGTGCATGCATGTGTCCAGGTGCACATGTGCATGTTTGCATGCACACACATGCATGTGTCTGTGCATGCATGCGTCTGCATGCATGAGTTTGTGCTTATGTGTGTCTGCTTGCATACATCTGTGTGAATGCATACGCGAGCATGTGTGCATGTGTTTCTGCATGCACATGTGAGCCTGCATGTCCCGGTGTGCCTACATTTATGTGTGTGCATGCCTGCATGCACATGTGCATGCCTGCATGCACGTGTCTGTGTGCATTCATGTGTGTGCATGTGTGCATGTGCACCTGTGCATGCTTATGTGTGCATGCACAAGTCTGCATGCATGAGTGTGCTTGTAGGTTTCTGTATGCATGTGTGTGCATGTGTATGTATCTATGTGCGTGCATGTGTCTGCGCACATCTGTGTGCATGTTTGTGCATGCGTGTGTTCTTGCATGTCTGTGTGTATATGCATGTCTGTGTGCATGTATCCGTGTACATGTGTGTGTTCCTGCATGTGCCTGTGCGTGCATGTGTGTATGTGCATGTCTGTGTCAATTCATATGTACCTCTGTGTGCCTGTTCATGAGTCTGCATGTGTACATATCTGTGTTCATGTGTGTGCCTGCATGCATGTGTGCATGCATATGTGCATGTGTGTGTGCATGTGTGTATGTGTGTGCACCTGTGTTTGTGCGTGTGCTCCTCTCTGCATGTGTACATGCCTGTCTGTGCATGTGTGTCTGTGTTCATAGCAGGGAGAGTGTATTTGTCTGTGTGTCCATGTGCAGAGAGTGAGTGTGTAGAGTGCATGCCTGCCTGCATGTGTCTATCCACGTGTGTGTGTGTGCATGCATCTGTGTTCATGGCATGGAGAGTGTGTTAATGTGTCCACGTGCAGAGCAAGTGAATAGAGTGCACACCCATCTCTCTCTGTGTGCATGTGTCTGTGCGTGCGTGTGCCTGCATGTATGTGTGTGTGTTCATGGCAGGGAGAATATGCTTGTGCCTGCGTGCCCATCCCCATGCCTCAGCCCAGTCTGTCTGTCCACTGCAATCTCAGGGGTGTCCCTCCTGCCAGTACTGTGAAGCCCCACTCCTACCCCTTCAGAATAAAACCCACCACGAGCCACTTTTCCTTTATTATATTTTAATATAATCTTCTTGGGTGGAAGCAAAACAAGGCTCAAGCCATTCTCCAGACTGGGGGCAGGGAACCCAGCAATGGGACAAGGACAGCCCTCACTCCTGCCTAAAACAGACCATTCCAGTACAACCCCCTCCCTCCCATTCATATAAATTAAGTCTCTCTCTCCTGGGAAAGCAGCAGGTGTAGAAGAACAGCTCTAAAAATATAACATGTCTTGCATTAGCCCCCAAAACACATCTTCAAAGTTCAACCACAACCATGCCTGCGGCCCTGCCCCCTCTACACGGAGTCCTCTGGGTGTGGGTGCACGTGAAGCTGTGCAGGCAGGTCTCTGAGAGGGGAGGGGCAGGTCCTCGAGGAGCCTCCCCACAGCAAGGTCGCTCCTGGGGCCAGTTAATGCTGACCTGGACCGAGGCCTCCAGCACGTCCCGCTTGCAGTCGAAGTCGCCGTTGATGTGGCTGATGGACTGCTCCTCCACCACCCAGAGCTGGCAGCTGGTCTGCGGGATCAGTCGTGCATCATGGCTCACGTTGATCACCGCTGTGAACAGGAGACAGGAGGCAAAGCATGAGCGGGGTGGGAGGCAAAGCAGAGGCCATTTCCATACTGAAGGAGAATGGAAAGACCCCACGTTTTCCCCATCAGCCACTGCCAGGACAGGGCTGGGCAGTGAAGGGCACGACTGGGACCCAACGGGGACCCTGGCAGGAGGGCACTGCTTGTAGTATACAAACCCTCCCGTGGAACCCACGGGCCCACCCCCAGCCAAGTAACCCTTCTGCTTCCCTGCAGCCCCTTGACGGGAACCCCATCCATGCCAGCCGGGATCTGACCCATGCACCTGTTACTACCTTCCTCTGCCTGACAGATGGGACCCATGAGGCCACCCCAGCCCAGTATCGCCATCCACCCTTCAATCCGATCCATGGGCCCAGTATTCCCCCAACCCCGGCCTCCTCTGACCAGGGCAGTGGACACCTCCCACAGCGCTGCTTCCACTCACCTCCATGTACGTGCTGGCAGCATCACCCAAGGGATCGATTGACTCAATGCACAGATGATTTGTGGGTTCATTCTGGGGAAGTGACAGATCCCCAAAAGAAGCCAGGAGTCCTGAGCCACAGAGCCTTCCTCCCACCCCTTCCCTCCTTCCCTCAGCTAGAAACAGGACCCAGGAGTCCTCCCAAACCATGCCCCTCACTAGGGCATGCTGGACAGCACTCCTTTCGAAGAGCCAGAGCAGGGCACAACCTGCAAGTCCTGGTCCTCACGCCTGCTCTGCTCTAACGCGCTTCCTTCCCAGAGCAGCGAACCCGACACAGCCCCGTTCCCATCCCCTGGGTCCATCAGCCTCCCTGCAGGTCAGCTCAGCAAACATCACACGGGTTGTCTGCCCCCCAGGGAGGAAAGAAAAGGGCCCTGAGATAAGTGGGGTGAAAGGAGCGTCCAATCCCTCCTCCTTCCCCAAAATGCCAGGATCCAACTTCCCACCCACCTCCCTCCACTAACAGCAGCTCAAGGTCCTGTGCTCCCACCCAGGGCAAGGGCAATGCGCTCCCACCCAGGGCAAGTCTCCGCTCCCCGCCCCAGCTCTCCCCTGCATGGCCAGACCCACAGCGCTCCCAGGGCCACAGCTCCAGCCTCTCCCTGACTTCTTCCTCAGTGGCCAGCCCTCACTCCTGGATTCCCAGCCTGTCTCCCCTTTGCCTCAGCCCTCACATCCTGATCAGCCCCCTGCACCCTCAGGCCCTAGCTCCTCCATACTCACCCTCTCCCCCCTGCCTGGAAGCCCCAGCCCCACACCTGACAGCCTGCAGATCTGCATGGTGAGGGCATGGCTCTCAAGGCTGAAGTGCCCCAGGCACTTGTGAGCATCCTGGTAGGGCAGGTGGATTTGTTTCGGCCACGTTTTCCTCCAAATCGGACTTGGTGATCTGGTGCAGAATGACACTAATTCTACAAGGCCGTGAAGTAATGAATCTTGCAGCATTTCATTTTGAGAAAGATAACGGAGAATACCAAACAGCGGTGGTTCCCCTACTGTAATGCACTTCTTTGATAGTAAAAGGTCTCTCTCTAAAGTACTCTATTGCTCATGTATGATAGTGGATTTACATGATTCTGCTTATACAAGTTTAACTTATTACACGTTTATAGCTAGACAGTGTCAAGAAAATCCTGAGCCTTATTGTAGAATAGGGTAAGTCCTGCCTGGATCTTGTCCATCATCAGGTATGAAAGGCCAGCTCCTTCCTCCTCTTCACTCTCCCCAAATCTGAACCTCCATCATTTTCACTCTCCTGGTGAACCAGCTTCGTCTTCATCTGCTTCATCCTCCTCATCCCCTTCTGAAAGGCAGGTAAATTAATTCCTTACAGCTTTGCTTAAACCTCAAAGGCTTGTTTGTAAACTCATCTTAAATGAGCTTCTGAAATCTGACTCAATTCAGCTACAAAACCTTCTCCAGAAATCTTAAAAAAAAGACAGGACAAGTAACATCCCGCTTTTTCCTCTTTCTATAGGAAGAGAAAACACAGAACTGAATGTGCCACAGCATCGAATATGAGATGATGGGTACGGAAAAAAAAAAGCTTTTGGTACCAGCAATAAAATAACTGCTTTTGTAAAGTTATATCTCAGTGTAAAGATGTGTGCTCACATTTTCCTAAGCGCAGCTCTCCTTTAACCGTGCACAGCATCCATGACTACTCTCTTTGCAAGTGCATTGCCCCCCACCCCGCATTACCCAATAGGAGCAGTATGTGATACCGCCCTTCACCTGACACACGGAGCTGATTTGTGCTCCAGCACTTCCACAGTCACTTTAGTCTCAATTTTGTATTTAGATCCTGACTGAATGGCATAACTAATGACTGCATGTTTAGAGAAGTCACCCTCATCATCTTCATCTTCTGAGTTGGGGGCCTCATTACCTTCCTGATCAAATCAATCTAGGTAGGTGATCTCCTGAAGCAGCTCAAAAATCCTTTCCCTGTAATCCTTTAGGTTTGTGATGGCACAGCTGAAGAAGTCCAGGTCTTCAAGTTTTTAAGATTTTGCTAAAAATGAATTAAAATTGCTCACGGAGATGAAATAACTACTTGGTACGTCCAAGTATTGCGCTCCTGCCTCCTAAATGTCACTGACTTTGCTGGCTACCTCCCACCACCTCTTCTCCGTTGCTGTTTCCCATTGTACAGAGCTCATGTAAGAAGTCTTTGTGCTGACAATCAACATCCCTTCCCCAGAAGATCAGACACTCTCTCTACGCTTCCTTTGAAACAGGTTTGACCCACTTTCCATCCCATTGAAATGTGTGTCTTTGCTGCTGGATGCCCCAAAAGTACATGTGTCTTCAGAAATACGATCCTATAATCACCCAGGGAGATGCAAAGCTCTCCCATTCCCTGAGGTCGGCACAGCCAACTGTCCCAGTGCCGATCCTGCCATGCCTGGTGCACAGACAGCTTTCCATGGCCTGAATGGGGCAGCTGTGGATGTGACGATAGAGGTAATCCTGCTTAGAGGAGATCTGGGTTCTGCAGTCCATTGTAGTCACGAGTCGGCTTGTGTGAGTAGGAAGCTTCGGAGCCACCTCGGAGACCCGGCCATAGGGTATAATGGGGAATCAGTGAAATATCGACAGCTTTGTTGTTTTTTTGTCTGATTTGGGTGAAACTTGCAGGGATGGTAGCCCCTGTTGAGAGCATGAAGCCTGCCACGTTTCAAGAAGATCGGTGCAGGGGCTCGAGGGAACTGCACCCCACATTCTTGAAAGCAAAACTCACGTCACGTGTATGTGTTACGCCACAGCCGGGTGAAAACTGCAGGGGCGGTAGCCTTGCCGAGGCCATGAAACCTGCCAAGCTTCAAGACGATTGGTGCAGGGTTTTGGGGGAACTGCACCTCGAGCTGCTGACAGGCAAAACTCGTGACATAGATGACTGTGTGTGTTAAGGTGCAGCGGGCTGGAAACTGCAGCGATGGTGGCCCCTGCTGCGGCCACGAGGCCTGCCAGCTGGCGAGGAGATCGGTGCAGGGCTTCTGGGCTCGGGGGCCTGCACCTCTGGCTGCTGACAGGCAAAACTCGTGACATGGGTGCTTGTGCAACTGTGGCTGTTTTGAGGCATGGGACCTGGGATCACCGCAGACCTGGCTGCTACCAGTTACCAATTAATCATGATTCCCTCAGGGACCAGCTCAATACACAGCACCAAGAACAATCCACCGCCCCAAGACAGACGCCGTCAGTGCACTTAACAAAAGATGAAGCCTCTTCAGACTATCTACAGGAAAACCGGTCTCAGTTCTGCGCATCTCCATTTGATTTTGTAAGCATGAGTGCCTTGAGGCTGGCCACAACCAAAATGGCTCAGGATTAAAAAGTTAAGAGAAAATGTCAAGATGCCGTTTCATAGACACCTTGTTGTAAAAGGAAGAGGATTGGAAAAAAAGAAAATAAAACCCCATAATTTCAAGCTGGCTCCTACATGTCTGGTTATTCCTTAAAACTTGACGTTTTTCCTGGTGGTTAATCCATTTCTTGAGATGTTCCAAACCAGATAACCCCTGGTCACTGAGAAAGGTCATTCATTTAAATTGAAACTGTTATATAATAGGATTTTCCCTGTCACTTATGGCTTGGGACCCTCTTGATTTACACAATTCAAAGAATGCTTTGAAGAGGCTGGACTAAGGGGGTAAGAAAGCTGTAAAGCAGCAAACAGGGTGCTTCAAGAGAGAAAAATCTCTCTGACATCACCCGCTGTTGTTCCCAAGAAGCTGGCAGAAACAGATCCTCTCCCTTCAAGGATCGTGCTGGGAACTTTGCTTGTCATCAGATCACCCGAGTGCCTGGGAACAGTGACACCCCAGCTCTCGCTCTCTCTTTCTCTCTTTTTCTTTTTGTCTCTACGCATAGCTTTCTGAACCTAAATTGTATTAGTTAAGCTTCAGCTAAGTTTCCCCAAATACTCAATTAAACCAGGGGAATATTGTAATTGTTTTGTTTTCCCTTGCATGTCTATTACTACTAGTACCATTATAAATTGGATATGCTTCACAATAAATAACTTTTATAGTCAAACTGGAGGTAACCAGGTGTATTTTTCCTTCTCTACTTCCCTTCCCCACTTGCTCTGCAGCAACGCTTCTTTTACCTAAGCCAAAGATCCCTGTGAAGCCCAGAAATACTGCGGGGTCCGCTCATCAAGAGGCTACCACTACTAGGACAGTTAGGGCAAAAGATTGGGACGTGCTGAGTTTGAGACACATAAGGGGATCAGCTTGTATAGGCTGATTGGCCCACTTTGGCTCAGGCGTGCCCTAATGAACTGAAAGCTGGCCCGTGAGGGTGTCAGCCGGACACCCAGCCGGATTGAGAGGGATTCTGTTCACTGAGTGCTGGTGTCTGACTGCAGTGTAGTGTTACCTTAATGAACTGATTCCTGGCACATGAAGGTGTCAGCCTGTACATGCTGATCAACCCGGCCGGGTCAGGCATGTCATGTTAGTGTGTGTGTGCATTTGACTGATTTAGTGGCTGGTGTGTGTGCGCGCGCGCGCACATTTGACTGATTTAGTGGCTGGAGGAACCCAGCCCTACTGAAACGGAGTCCTGCAAGATAGCTCCATTGTGGGTGAGGTCTTGCAGAAGGGAGAGATACAGCTCCGTACAGAAACACAGGTAACACGAGCAGCACATTGATAGAATTGCAAAGACCCTAGAAATGTACCCCTAATAAATGAGCACACCCCAAAGTGACAGGCAAATCTAGTAACAGCTGGGATCATGGCTGGAAATCCATTTTGGGCCACCCCACACCATCTGGGCCAGGCAAGACACTGGTCATCAATTCAGTCTGTAATCTCAGCCCAAATGCCAGGTCCTTAGTCAAGCATGTATACTTAGTACCATGGGAATGGGGGGCTGTTAGTTGGCAGCCTGGTATGAAGAAACCACGCTCTGGTCTGGGCCAGACTGGTCAGTGGTGTCCGGGAGAGTCCCCCGGTGCCATAGAGGCATGGTGTGGGGTGGCCCAAGAAGGATTTCCATCTCTAATCCCAGCCCATGAGAAATTCCTTCCTTGAGCCTGTCTACTTAGTACAGTGGGGATGGGGGAACTGGCCCAAACAGTATTTCCAGCCATAACCCCAGTCCAAAACCAGGTTCTTATTCAGGTCCATGTACTGAGTACAGTGGGCATGGGGGGCTGGCAGTTGGCAGCTTGGCACGCAAAAACTGCACTTTGGGCCAGGCAAGACTCTGGTTGGGGGGTGTGGGATAGTATCCAGTGCCACAGAGGCATGGTGTGGTGTGGTCCAAAGAGGATTTCCTGTCGTCAACCCAGCCCCAAACCCAGTTCCTTATTCAAGCCCATATACTTAGGACAGTATTTGTGGGGGCTGCCAGTTCATGGCCTGGCACAGCCAAACCATGTCTTCAGTCAGGCAGGACAGCAAGGGGATGTCTTAGACTGCTAAAGGGGATGTAGCTCAGTGGTAGAGTGCATGCTTTGCATGTATGAGGTCCTGGGTTCAATCCCCAGCATCTTCACTTCTCATGGGGCAGCAGGGCAGGCCCTACAGAGACAGGTTAGAAGGTCTCAACCTATTCAGCCTCCACAGGAGAAGACTGAGAGGGGATCTGGTGGCAGTTTACAAACTCCCCAGGGGGGACTGGAGAGAATTGGGGGAAGCTCTGTTCCCCCCAGGCACCCCCAGGGTTACTAGGAATAACACCCTCCAATTGTTAGAGAAAAGGTTCAGGCTGGACACCAGGAAACATTACTTCACACTTAGGGCTGCCAGGCTCTGCAATGGGCTCCCAAGGGAGGTGGTGCTCTCCTACCTTGGGCGTCTTCAAGAGGAGGCTGAGCAGATATTTGGCTGGGGTGACATGATCCTGGCACCCATTCCTGCCTGAGGGAGGGAGTCAGACCTGATGAGCTGTTTAGGTCCCTTCCACCCCCAAGTACTATGATACTATGACTCTGGTCAGAGAAGACCAGGAGAGTCCCCTGGTGCAACAGGGACATGCTGTGAGGTGGCCCAAGACAGATTTCCAACCACAATCCCAGCCCAAGATCCACTTCCTTACTCAAACCCACATACTTAGTACCATGGCTGGGGGGAGCTGTCCGTTGGCATCCTGGCAGGGCCAAACCACGAGTTGGGCCAGGCAAGCTGTGGTCAGGGATGTGCAGGGGAGTCCACTGGTACCACAGAGTGACAGCGTGGGGTGGCCCAACAAGCATTTCCATCTCTGATCCCAGCCCAAATCCCAGTTCTTTATTCAGGCCCCTGTAGTTGGTGGCGTCTGGGCGGACGATCAGCTGGCAGCCTGGCACAGCCAAACCGTTTCCTGGGACGGGCAGGACTCTGCAGAGATAACCAGGAGAGTCCCACGTGCCACAGAGGCATGGCGTGGGCTGGTCCAAGAAGGATTTCTAGCTGTGATCCCAGCCCTAAATCCAGGTCCTTATGTGAGAGACTAAGCATCCAGGAGGCGCTGAGAAGGCGGGTCCCCGGGGTGGGGAGGGAAGGAGCAGGCGGCCCCGGGGCTCCCGCATGCCGGCTCGGGGCACGTGCAGCGCCGTGTGGGCGGGCGGGCGGCTCCGCGCTGCCTCCCCGGGCGCATCTCGAGCCCCTGCCCGAGCCCGGAGCGGAGCTGCGCCTCCCCCGCCGCTGCCCCCGGCCGCAGCGCCGCGCTCCTCCGCGCCCGCACAGCGGGTCCCGCGCACCCCGCCTAGGCCACGCCCCCTGGGGCGGAGCTCCGCCCTCCGCGGCCGCTCCTGCGCTGAGTGTCCCGCGCACGGCGCAGGCGCGCCTTCGCCCAGGCCACGCCCCCCGCGCCGGCAGGGCAGGGGCGGGGCCAGAGAAGGGGCGGGAGCTTAATCTTTCCATGCCGGCGTTCATTGGCTGGGAGGCGCTGCGCGGGCCGGCAGCCGAGTGGGTGCGGTGGACGCCCGTCTGGGCTGAGAGCTTTTAAATACGACTGTAGCCGCCATAACGCGCCACGCGGTCGGGGAAGCTGGCGCGGGCGGGTGTTGGGGCTGCGGCCCGGCGGCTCCGGGGCCCTCGGCTCGAGATGGGCTCAGGCCTCCAGGAGCAGAGTGACCAAGTGACTCGAGGGTCCCCCAGCCCTGCCCACAGCCGTTATGCTGAGTTTGTTATAGTCAAGAGTTGCTCTCCACTTCCATGATTTGAAAGAGATCTCCTTGACTCCTAACCGCTCGCTCCAAAATGCGCGTGCCAGCGTACCCCCGCGCACAGGCACTGTTTTGCTTGTGCGCTGCTCAGGGGAAAGCTGCTTTTAAGGGAAGGAGCCATGGCTTCAGCGTACGGCCTCTAACACGAGGCATTGCTATCAGTGAGGGACTTGAGGCCATACCACGAGGCAAATCACAGATAGTACCTTACGCTCTGAGAGGGTTGATTTTTATTTATTTATTTACTATTTTTAAGCATTTCTTTTCAAAATGTGGGTTGGAAGTTGTATCTAGACTACGGTCAGGGTTACCCAAGCAACAAAGCTTTAACTTGACCTGTCAATACTCATGTATTATAAAAACAGCAAGATACTCATACAAAGACTTCTTCATTTTAAACAAGGTTCATTTATTCAATGCACATAAAAAGTGCAAAAAAACACCACTTGGTGTCAAATGGCAAAACATGCCCAAACTTATTAGTGCAAACAGTGCTGCTGCTTACTATCAACCAACATTTTAATTCTAGGCGACATTTTCGAGAGCGCCACACGCACGTCATGTTCAGCTTTCAGTTTGTTCCTCGCTTTGGTTTTTGCAAAAAGCACTGAAAACCCCGACTCGCAGAGATGGGTTGTGACAAACGGCGCTAGAACTTGGTAAGCTCGCTTGGTCCCAGTGGGATATGCCTCCCCAAGTCTGCACCACAATCGATCCAATTTCATTGATTCAAAATCGACACAAAGTTTCTGATTATTGCGCAAATCAAGTAGCAGATATTTTGCCAGGTCGGCATCGCTGATTTGTTCAAGAGAAGCAGTAAAAAGGCTCCTTACCCAAATGTCAGCTACCGGAACAGTTGTGATAATTCCTTCTGTGGTGACTTTCAGATTTTCAAGATGCGTAATAATACTCTCGGGGTGTAGGTTGTATTCGTGTTGGTCTTCGTTCCATCCAGGAAGAGCGCACGCCAATTGCTGAAACTTCCTCAGCCCGACAAATGGTTTTTGAACCCAAAAGCTGGCTTAAAATTTTTTTTCCAACTATTTAAGTTGGTCTGACAAAAGATCAGATTCACCCAAAGAACCTTGTCTACCTAATAATACTCTCACGGACTCATGGTCCCCCTGGATGCACTGGATCTAAAGTGATTTCATCGAAGAGAGGAAAATTGGCGAAGTTACTGGAATTCCCTCTTCTTCCCCAGAGAGCCAACTTCTCTTGAAAGCATTTGACTTTTTTGTCCTCCTAGATAGTACTTCTTCACCTGGGACTGAAATGTTCAACGAGTTTGGACTGAAATGTCAATGAGTTTAGAATTGTGAACACATCTGCGAGGGATGGCAAACAACCCGCAAAGTTCGGACTTATGAAACACTGAAGCAGAATTGATCTGTTTTCATGCAGAAACATTTCAATTAATCTCAAAGTTCAAAAACTCTTTTCAGAACTTTTTGTCTGGATAACCAGCGTACTTCTGTGTGAAGCAGAAGTACAGTGTGTTCAGACCCAACCGCTTCCTTTGCACAGCGCTTTGAACATGCAGTGATTCAATGCCCTTGCTCTGATCAAGTTGACAGCCTGGATGACAACATCCAACACGTCTTTCAAATAAGAGGGAGGAGGATGCAATAACTAGAGATCACATTTGGATTCACCTTTTTGACGAGAGCGGTGAACTCTGAATATTTCCCCAACATAGCAGGAGCACCATCAGTACAAATAGCTCCTACAAGGTCCTAGGGAAGGCTGGAAAAAAGGAAAAAATTCATTCATCGTAGCCATAATGTCTGCTGCCTTCGTTGTTTCTTTCAGCAGTTCACAAAAGAGAAATTCTTCTTTGACATGATTCTCATGCACATATCGAGCAAAAAACGAGAAGTTGTGCGCAATTTGAGACATCAGTTGATTCATCCGACTGCAAGCCAATTTTACCAGACTTTTCTTGACTTGCTCCACTACTTGTTCGCGTATGTCTTCTGACATGTCCTTGATTCGGTCGTGAATGGTGTTGTATAATTGACATGAATGAAACCATAATACAAATTTTGTGGGAAAAATTGCATGAGAAAAGTGCGCAAACTATTCTTGTGCATCATCCTGAATATGGGTTTTCTATTCAAAAAGAATACCCTGAAAGAGTGTCATTTAAAACCTCTTTGTTCAATGATATAAAAATCAACCTAAATAATGTGAGTTTCTATGATGAAGGAACATATAAATGCAAAGCAGTCACGTTCCCATTAGGAAATGCAGAGTCATTAACAACTATAACTGTAATTGTCGAACCCACCGTGAGCTTTACAAAGGAACCAACTCCCTTCATAGATGGTGAAAATTGGACAGTGGCAGCTATCTGTACAGCAGCCACTGGGAAACCCGCTGCAAATATAAGTTGGGAAAGAGATTTTGGTAAAATAGAGAATAGTTTAATTTCCTTTCCAAATAGAACGGTAACAGTTATAAGCTGATATAAGATCATTCCCACTAAATTTGCGAGGGGAAGGCGTATAACTTGTATCGTGAAACACCCAGCTTTGGACAGGGAAATAAGGTATTCTCACGTACTAGACATCCAATATGCTCCTGAAGTGTCAATAACTGGCTATAATAGAAATTGGCTTGTTAGACAAAGAAATGTTCAACTTAAGTGCAATGCTAATTCTAACCCGCCGCCTGTAAAGTTTACCTGGGCCAGAATAGATGGACGATGGCCTAAAGGCTTACTGGTTGTAAACAATACCCTGCATTTTAATAGCTCACTAACCTACAATCATGGCAGGACTTACATTTGTGGGGTGACAAATTCCCTTGGTCAAGGAAGCGATCAAAAAACTATTCATGTATTAGATCTCTCCACCATCACTACCACACGATCACCCACGGTTTCATGGTATCTTTAACTAATAGCGTTCCGGGTTTAGCATCAGCATTCACCCTAACAATAATACAGGAACGCAAGTGGGATACCATCATCGCTAGTGTAGTGGGTGGAATTATCCTTCTAATACTTGGAAGTATTTTAATTGGCATTGTCTGCTGTGGGAGAAGACGGATGTTTTGCGACCAGTACTTCGTTATGAGCCGTATTCCACTGACTAATAAACGAGGGGAGTCCCAAACAGATGTTCTCCAATCAGACGATGACTAATAGTTGTTGTTATATGTTTAAGTTATTGTATTGTATAGTTTGTTAAAAAGACCGGTCTGTAAAATTGTTTGTTTATATATATATATATATATGTTGGTCGCTTAAGCTCCGTCAGGTCAGTGAATCCTGAAACAAAAATTCCTTATAACGTGCTCGTGTGTCTAAAATCCCAATTGTGCCGTCGGCAAGGGGGCATGTCGCAACCCAATGATTTTGGTGCCTCGACACGATGGAGTTTTCCCGCCACGAGAGTCTCTTGCACAGCAAAAGTTTTCTGCTGCAACAGAAAACCCCGGTGCAAGAGAGTTCCCGCCATTCGCATGCAAATTTGTGTCCCACTATTGGCCAGTTCTAAATTATTCCTACGTGGCGGCTAGCGATTGGCTTGTTAGCCGTGTAAAATGTTGTGCGACTTCCGCCCAAGTCGGAGAACTTTGAGCACGCTGCAGAGTGCCTCTAAAGATATCTGACTTGCGGCTGAGCTGATCGATAGCCTGATCACCTATCGATTCTTCTCCCCGTCGCCGAGCGCAATCCTTCGACGTACCCTTTCCCTGCCGGCTTAATTTGTGGACAGATTCGCTGGCCTGAGCCTTGCCAGCTGGAGCAACTAGTGGAGTTGTTTAAGCGACCGGACCACCTGCGTCGCAGCTACTAGCGGCGTAAGTAAAGTTTTTTGCAACCAATACGCTTTGTCTGCCTCTCCATTCACCAGCCCGCCCAAACGACCGAGCAATTTGTATATCACCTCGAGTCGGTTCCGGCCGTCCGAGACAGTTACCTGGGTAAATAAAGTAGTCAAACTTGCTATAAGTTGGCCCAAGTTGAGCAACTAGATTTGAAGGGTTGTTGGCTGTAACCATGCTGATCTAAGGCCGCAGGCAGACACGGTTGTTTGGGTGGAAGTCATATCTTCTATTAGACCAACTAAATTGATAGCTTAAGATATCACATTCACCCACAGAACCCTGTCTGTCTAGAGCTGAAGGCCCATTCTGTTACAGGGGTAAAAACCTATCCCATATTGTATGCTTCGTGTGTTCACAGCTGGCATTTGTAAGGCTATTGTCTCGAGTCCATGCCATGCAGCTCTCATGCTAGAGACTCTACCTGACATGTACACCTCCCGAAATTTTAAAACCCAAAGTTTCATTTTAAAAAGTCAAGGATTTCTGTGATGTCTTTTGTTTGACCAGTGCATAGTTGACAGATGTGTTGGACAAGCCTTTGGTCATCAAGGCTAAGGACAAGTTGCACATAAACCGGTATAAGTGATTGGAAACCAGTTCAGATCTGTAACACAACAGCAGTTCAGTGTACATAAACTGCTTTCAAAATGGCCAAAACTGGTTTAAGATAAACCTGGATGAATGTAATATGAGACTTAATTTATTTAGGTGAAATTGGTTTACTGAACTTCTGTCCCAGTTCCCCTCCAAATTCAAACTCAACCCCCCTGCACTCCCCTACCCCTCAGGGTGAGAGGGCTAGCCTTGTGCAGGCTGTCTGCTCCAGCCAGGCAGGGAAACATGCTGTAGCTTCCCCCGGTTTCTGGCCTGAGCACTGCAGACATATGGCTGCATTTCCAGAATCAAAATGAACGTCTGTTCACGTGCTTATTGGTTCAGCCTAATCTGCAAAGGTTGAATCGATTCAGCCTTGGGGTTTTGGACAGTGTTTTCTTAGCCCAAGTGCCCTTCCTCAGGTCGCATTTTAAACTTGTCCAGTTTGGCACAGTCTGGCTGAACGCGTAGCGACCCTGCCTGGATTTCGCAGAACAGAACTCGGGCCAGGAGGGATCTCCAGAGGTGACCTAGTCCAACCCCCTGCCTGAGGCGAATCGTCCTTATCTGAGCCACCCTATGCAGATCCATAATGCAACCTCCTAGTAAAACTACCCCCAACCCTGACACCACACAAGCCTTAAGGCCCTAACCTGCCACAGGTAACACATGGGGAACGTGGCAGCCAACGTCCTGCTTCTGCAAAATGTTGTTAATAGTCACTCGAAAGATCTCGGGTAGATCTCCATGCCCCCACAGAGGAAGGCAGCCCCCTCGCCCCCCCAGCCCATACCAATCTGACCATGGGGTCAAATTTCTTTGTGAGCCCAAATATGGAGTCGGTCTCATTGTGAGCGGAGGGGCAAGACCCTCTAACCCAGGCTTGTCCAACATACGGCCCACGGGCCGCCATGCAGCTCACCAAGTGCCTGCTACGGCTCCTTTGGCTCCGCTCCTTTGCCCCTGGCATCCTGGTCAGCTCCTGGGACCAGGCTCAGCGGGAACGGGGCGCGGCACCTGGCGCAGGCAGTCGACAGGGCAGGGTCGGGGGTCCTCGGCAGGCGGGATCCTGTGACACGTGTCCTGGCTTGCTGCCAGATCCCGCGCTCTGGGCTCGCAGCGCTGGGGCTGTGTGTGTGGTCACCATTGTGAGCAGGGCCATGCGGGTGAGGGGCATGCTTATAGGACGCGGCATGCTTATGGGATGCAGAAAAACCTGCAGCATGCTTATAGGCTCGGTAATGGTACGTTGGTTAGCAGTACAGATGAAAGGGACTTGGGGGTCATGGTTGACCACAAGATGAACATGAGCCTTCAGTGTGATGCTGCGGCTAGTAAAGTGAGCAAAACGCTGGCTTGCATCCACAGATGCTTCTCAAGCAAACCCCGGGACGTCATTCTCCGCTTGTACTCTGCCTTGGTGAGGCCGCAGCTGGAGTACTGCATCCAGCTTTGGGCGCCACAATTCAAAAAGGATGTGGAGAAGCTTGAGAGGGTGCAGAGGAGAGCCACGCGCATGTTCAGAGGTCAGGAAAACAGACCTTGTGATGAGAGGCTGAGAGCCATGGGGCTCTTCAGCCTGGAAAAGCGCAGGGTCAGGGGTGATCTGGTGGCCACCTGTAAATTTATCAGGGGTGCTCATCAGGATCCGGGGGGACATCTGTTCACCAGAGCGCCCCAAGGGATGACAAGATCGAACGGTCACAAACTCCGCTGCGACCGATTCAGGCTGGACATAAGAAAGAACTTCTTCACTGTCCGAGCCCCCAAGGTTTGGAATAGACTGCTGCCGGAGGCGGTTCAAGCACCCACTTTGAACGCCTTCAAGACACATTTGGGTGTTTATCTTGCTGGGATCCTATGATCCCTGCTGACTTCCTGCCCCGGGGCGGGGGGCTGGACTAAGTGATCCTGCGGGGTCCCTTCCAGCCCAAATGTCTATGAAATAAACTCTATGAAATAAACCAGCAGCTCCCATGAACCTTGCAGGAGGGCTGCACAGGCAGGGTCTCTCTGGCCCAGGACAGAGGGTGTAAAGGGGTGTTTGTCTTGGGTTATAACAACTGGCTGGCTGTGGTGCTAGCTGACAGCGCTGCCCATATGGGACCCAAACCCAGTAATGGCTGGGCTGCCCCAGCCATGAGACAGAGACACTGGGACTGGCACCAGGAGACAAAGGTCCTAGTCCTGCCCTGACTCCCCGTCGGCATTTGAGGTTGCACTTGGCATATAATGGCAGCACCTGCACATGTCAGGCTGTACCTTCCACGTTATGAGTATACATGATGGGTGAGGGTCCATATTGATACCACAATATTATTATATAGTAATCAAATGGTGATCTTGAACTGGTGAGTTGTTTTTAACTTCACCTGTCTCTGCCAAACTAGTTTTTCTATGACTAAAATTAATTTTGGCTCTATTAGCTACAGGGCCTACGCTATGCTCAAAAAATGGTGAATGAGAGGAAATGAAAAATTGATGCTGAATGTCAAGTTTCCAAAGATAGTTGGACCACTGATTTTTTTGTTATTGAACAAAACGGGAACATCCTGTGTCTGATTTGCCAAGAGAAAGTAGCTGTCTGCAAGGAGTACAACGTGAAGCAGCATTATTCTGCAAAACCTGCAAAGAAACGTGAGAGCGTGGTGGGTCAGATCAGACTTGATCGGGTGAACTCTCTAACACAGAGCATGAACGGGCAGCCGTCTTTTTTCAGAGCTGCGAGGCAGAAGTCTGAGGCAGAGACCAAGGTCCGTTTCTTGATATCCGGGGCAATAGCTAAGAGAGGGAAACCACTGTCTGATGGAGAATTTGTGAAAGATTCCTTGGGCATATTTACATCTGAGGTATTCCCTGATAAACAGTCAATGGTGGAGAATATCAGCCTTTCCCATCAGACGGTTGCTAGAAGAGTAGACGACATGGCATGAAACATTGAAGATTCACTGATGAAAAGACCCGGTGCCTGTCAGTTTTACAGCTTGGGGGTTGGCGAAAGCACAGAGGTGAGTGATACAGCTCAACTGCAACCTTTGCACGAGGAGTGACCAAACCATTGCATGTTGTTGAGGAACTGCTCGACTTGTGTCCAATGAAAGGCAAAACGGCAGGACAGGACATTTTCAATGAAGTCAAGTGTGTCTTGTTGGAGTTCAGTCTTCCAGAGGACAAACTCTGTGGTCTAACAACGGATGGCGCCCCTGCGATGACAGGCAAGCACGATGGATCTGTCAGTTTACTGGTCAAGTCCGTGCCTCAGGATGTCATCACACATCCCTGCGTCCTTCACCAGGAACAGCTGTGTGCAAAGGCCCTGGGGATGAGACGTGATGGGAAAGGTGGTTTCTACAGTCAGTTCCATCAGGTCAAAGGGGCTTAATCATAGACATCCCAAGCATTTCTTGCTGAGATAGGATCGGACCATGATGACGTTATTTACTTCTGCCAAGTTTGTTGGCTCAGCAGGGCAGCCACACTAGCCAGATACTCGTCACTGCTTGACGAAATTAAAACCTTCATGACAGACAAAGGAAAAGATGCTGGCTTCATGGACGATGATGATGACTTGGCATCCTAGCTGACATCACCAAGTATCTTGCAGATTTGAATCTAAAATGACGAGGGAAGGATCAATTTGTCAACAGACTGTATGAACACATCCAATCCTTCATTCGTAAGCTCGAATTGTTTCAGAAACAGTTGAATAAGAAGAATGTCACCCATTTCACAATACTATTAACAAGATGTGCTGAGACTGTGACCCATGACACGTATTCTGCATTGGTCGGCCGTCTGCTGGATGAATTCAAACAAAGATGTGCGGATTTCAGGGAACGCAGCGATGAGCTGAAGCTGTTTGCAGATCCATTTGGAGCGGATGCCACCGATGCCCCGACACGTTCCACATGGCACTAACTGACATCCCAAATAACGGTGCCTTGAAGAGAGCTTTTGCAGAACGTGACCTACTGACATGTTCTAGTCACTATGTTACGTGGCACTCTTTCCCAAATCTCTTGAATCATGCACTTTGGTTCATTGCACTGTTTGGCAGCACGTATTGCTGCGAGCAGCTTTTCTCAAGAATGAAGAACATAAAAGCAAAATCAAGATCACTTTTGACAGACGGACATTTACCTGGAATACTCCGCATCGCCACATCAAGTGTGCCAGCAGATATTGATAACTTGTGCAAGCAAAAACAATGCCAGGTATCACTAAAGAAATCAGTGTTCATTGTAGTTTTCAGAAAGTTAATAAGAGTAGACTTGTACACGTTGTTTTTACACTGTTTCTGTACACTTACAGTGTGGGTTGGAGCATGCTTGGTTTCTTGAGACTTGACAACAGTTGTATTGCCACCTGTCTCTTTTTTTGCCTGGATAGTTCCTGTTGTAACCGAATGTCCCTAATTATGAACCTCACTGGATAGCTGTGCTGTATGCTTGTTTAAGACTGAACAATTCTAGCTGGGGTCATCTAGACCCAGCACTCTTTCCTGCTTATGCAGGGGGTCGGACTTGATGATCTCTTGAGGTCCCTTCCGACCCTAACATCTATGAATCTATGAATATGTTCAAGAATAGAGCATGAACGATCTGGGCTCCAATGTCAGTTTGGAGCAAGTAAAAAACTTTGTAAAAATCCTGTCCAGTGTTTGGATTGTGTTTTCTTCTGTTTCTCTTTGTGCGGGATTGGGCGTTCAACTTATTACTACTGGTTAAAGATGTGTTGCTAACAAGTTATTAATTAAGGAAAAGTAAATCTTTTTGAAGATTATTCTCAAAAATGCCCATATTTTGTTGCTTTGATTAGTTTCCACTGGCTGATATCTTTTCCACGTTGGATCTGTTGAGTTGCATTATGCCTCTTTCATTCTTTGAGAAGTGAGTAGAAGAGAAAGCGTTTATTTTAGTCAAGTGTTTGGTATTATTTCTTTCTTGCTTTTATATTGTTTTTATTTTGGATTTTAAACCACATTTCCAGACCCATTTGATTGTCACTTCCTGCAACTTCATTGGTGTCAAAGGTCACGTGACATCACTTTCTGATGTGATACCACTTTCTGTGTGGTCTTTGAATATGGCTTGCCAGCCCCACTGGGTGATAAAAAGTTCGTGATCCGGCCCCACATTCAAAAAGGTTGGACACCCCTGTGTTAGCCCAAGAGGTCTGCTGTCTCCCTGGGTCCCGCATCCAAGACGTTGTGGAGAGGATCCCCAGGCTTGTCCGTCCGTCTGACTATTGCCTCATGCTCTTCATCCACGTGGGCACGAATGACATGGCCAGGGTGTCGTGTCCGGTCGGGGGTCCCTGGGCGGAGGCCTGCACGGTGGCGTTGTCAGGACAGGTCTCTCCGTTGGGCGGTCCCTGGAGGTCTGGTCCGGTGGGGTTGTCGGCGGGGTGGCTGGTCTGGCGGGTCTCCGCGCCACGGCCTGGGTGTGCCGGGCCGGGGCGACGGACCTCACCAGCGTGCCGGGTCTCCTCTCGGCTCCGTGGCCTTGGCATACCTTGGTGGTTTTTGAGGAGCTTCAAGGCCTCGTATTCGGTGCCGCAGAGGGAGCAGTAAAAAGCTAGGCGCAGCTGGTGGAAGCGCCGCAGGTGTTTGTTCATGTCACCGTGCGACCTGTACTGTCTCGGCGGGTGGCAGGTCGGGCAGAACAGCTTGTCCGGAAGAGGGAAGAGGAGGAACATGAGCACTGTCACGTCTGCTCCTTCCCCTGGGTCGTCCGTGGGGGGGTCCGGTGTCAGTGGGGCTCGGGGCTCCTCCACCAGCATGGGGAGACTCGGGGGGGGGGCATCTTTGGGACTGCCGGGGTCCAGGGGTCGCCGCCGTTCGGGGCCCGCCGTTGTCACCGAGGTGCCATGGGGGTCCGGAGGGGTCCGCTGTCGCTCGGGGTGCTCCGTCGTCATCCGGGGGGCGTCCTCGGGCTCCGGGGTCCTCCGCCGGGAGGCGGCTCTCGTCAGCCGGGGTTCCGGGCTCTGAGACTCTCTCTGCCTCCGGGGGTCGATCGATGGTCGGGGGTCCGCCGCCGCCTGTTGGGGTCCCGACATCGTGGGGCGGGTGCGTCAGGGTTCTTCGCTGGCTCGGGGTCGCTGGTCTACCCTCCTGGGAGGGTCCTCCGGGATCCGCAGTCGCCGTTCCGCCCTAGCTGGGGTCTCCGTGCCTCGAACGTTCTCGTCAGTGGATCAGGGCGTCCTTGAGACCTGGGGGTGTTGCTCCACGTTCCGTCCTCCGAACCCTGGCGTTCGCCTACTCTGACCCTCCAGCCCCTTTGCCCTCAAGAAGCCCCACCCCGGTGCATACCACTTGGCCGGTCTCTCGGCCCACAACCCTGTCCACCTCCCCGCTTATAACCCCAACCTCCTCAAATACCTTCCCGCCCAATATCTACACATTGCCCCCACTTTCCTCCCCTCCAGGCCCCGCAACTCTCACCACCCCTTTCCAAAAGTGCACGTACAGAAACACCTCTAGTTCCGGCACGCCCCAGCCTCCCAAGTCCTCCCCCTTATATATATACCTCCCTCCTCGCCACCCTCTCTGTCTGCCCACTCCAAAAAAAGAGACACGTTTCCCTTTGCACCCACCTCTCCTGCAACCAGGTGGGCGGGTACACCATTGCCGCAAACAGAATTGTCAGCAACAAAAACTGCTCCATAATCCCCACCTTCCCCCTGAACGACAGCTTGCTCGTTCCCCATATCCCTACCACTTTCCTCACCCTCCCTCGAACTCCTCCCACGCCCGTTCCCCCTTCCCCCTCACATCCATATACGCTCCCAGCACCTTCAAACCCTCCTTCTCCACCCGCCACCCCACCTCCTCCAGTCCGGTCCACTCCCCCACCGCCAACAAACTGCTTTTCCCCTCGTTCACCCGTGGCCCCGCTGCCTCCCCATATTCCTTAATTCCCTCCACCGCCCTCCTCAGAGACCCCTCATCCCGCACTATAAACATCACGTCATCCATATATAATGTAACCCTCAAATCTTCTCCCCCCAGCACCGGCATTCCTCTCACCCTCCCATCCCTCCTCACCCTCTGTGCCAACGGCTCTATGCCGCACACAAACAGCCCCGGAGAAAGGGGGCACCCCTGGCGCACCCCTCTTTCCACCCTGAATTCCTCTCCCAAACACCCCTTCACCAAGATTCTGCTCCTCGCCCCTCTATACAGGGCTCTCTGCCCACCACCACCTTCCACCCCCTCTCTCCCACGTACTCCAACATATCCCTCCACACCCACTGCGTATCCCCCAACCTCCTACCCTTCACCGCACACGTCTGGTCTTCCCCCACCACCTCCCCCATCACCTTCCCCATCCTCGTCGCCAGCCCCTTGAAAACAACTTATAGTCTACGTTCAATAACGTGATCGGTCTCCAATTCTTCAACAACTCCCTATCCCCCTTTTTGTGCAGTAACACCACCACCTGCACTGCAAACCCCTCCCCCGCCACCCCTGACCCCATCACCTCCCGGAACACCTCCACCACGTCCCCCCCCCCACCCCCCAAAACCTCTCATAGAATTCAGCCAGCAACCCATCCAAACCTGGCGTCTTCCCCTTCTTCATCTGCCCCAGCACCTCCCTCACCTCTTCCTCCGTTATATCCCTCTCCAACTCCGCCCCCCCTCCCCTCTTTTCCAACTTCCCCGGCCAACCCCCCCTTCCCTATCCCCTCCCTCAATAATACAGTTAAAGTCCCCTACAAACACCTTCTTCCCTCCCCCTCCCCCACATATTGCCAATTTCTGAAAGAATTCCCTCCGCTCCTCCTTCACCGCTGGTGCGTAGACATTGAACACCCCCACCTTCTCCCCCCCCCACCTCCACCCTCATGTGTTGCAGTCGCCCCTCAATTAACACCTCCATCCCAATCACCCTCACCTGTGTTTCGTTCACTAAAATCCCCACCCCCGCTGCCTTATTCCCACCTGCCCCCGCCCACCACGATCTTCCCTTATCCCATCTTCTCCGCAGCACCCCATAATCCCCTTCCCACCCAATCCCACACTCTTGTAAACAAATAATATCAGCCCTTAATGCCCTCAAATACCCTCCCACCCTTTCCCACCTTTTCTTAGATGAAAGGCTTCTCACGTTCAAGGAGACAACACAAAATGCCCCTTCCATTGCAATCAGCAGAAACAAAAAAAACTTCCCCCCCCCCATACCTCTTATAGATTCATAGATTCATATTCATAGATGTTAGGGTCGGAAGGGACCTCAATAGATCATCAAGTCCGACCCCCTGCATAAGCAGGAAAGAGTGCTGGGTCTAGATGACCCCTGCTAGATACTCGTCTAACCTCCTCTTGACCCCCAGGGTAGGGGAGAGCACCACCTCCCTTGGGAGCCCGTTCCAGACCTTGGCCACTCGAACTGTGAAGAAGTTCTTCCTAATGTCCAATCTAAATCTGCTCTCTGCTAGGTTGTGGCCATTGTTTCTTGTAACCCCCGGGGGCGCCTTGGTGAATAAATCCTCACCAATTCCCTTCTGTGCCCCTGTGATGAACTTATAAGCAGCCACAAGGTCGCCTCTCAACCTTCTCTTCCGGAGGCTGAAAAGGTCCAGTTTCTCTAGTCTCTCCTCGTAGGGCTTGGTCTGCAGGCCCTTGACCATACGAGTTGCCCTTCGCTGTACCCTCTCCAGGTTATCCGCATCCTTCTTGAAGTGTGGCGCCCAGAATTGCGCGCAGTACTCCAACTGCAGTCTGACCAACGCCCTATAGAGGGGAAGTATCACCTCCCTGGACCTATTTGTCATGCATCTGCTGATGCACGATAAAGTGCCATTGGCTTTTCTGATGGCTTCGTCACACTGCCGGCTCATGTTCATCTTGGAGTCCACTAGGACTCCAAGATCCCTTTCCACCTCTGTGCCACCCAGCAGGTCATTCCCTAGGCTGTAGGTGTGCTGGACATTTTTCCTCCCTAGGTGCAGCACTTGGCATTTCTCCTTGTTGAACTGCATCCTGTTGTTTTCTGCCCACTTGTCCAACCTATCCAGGTCTGCCTGCAGCTGTTCCCTGCCCTCCGGCGTGTCCACTTCTCCCCATAGCTTTGTGTCATCTGCAAACTTGGACAGAGTACATTTCACTCCCACGTCCAAGTCGCTGATGAAGACATTAAAGAGTATTGGTCCAAGGACCGAACCCTGCGGGACCCCACTGCCCACACCCTTCCAGGTCGAGACCGACCCATCTACCACGACTCTTTGGGTGCGACCCTCTAGCCAATTCGCCACCCACCGGACTGTGCAGTCATCCACATCACAGCCTCTTAATTTGTTCACCAGTATGGGGTGGGATACCTTTTCGAAGGCCTTCCTGAAGTCCAAGTATACGACATCCACCCCTCCTCCTGTGTCCGGGCGTTTCGTAACCTGGTCATAGAAAGAGACTAGGTTGGTCAGGCACGATCTGCCCGCCACAAACCCATGCTCGTTTCCCCTCAGCATAATTTGTCCTGCCGGGCTCTCACAAATGTGAGCCTTGATAATTTTTTCAAATACTTTACCAAGGATGGAGGTGAGACTGACCGGCCTATAGTTGCCCGGGTCCTCCTTCCTCCCCTTTTTGAAAATGGGGACCACGTTAGCCCTTTTCCAGTCCTCCGGGACTTGGCCTGTTTGCCACGAGCATTCGAATATTCCCGCCAGTGGCTCTGCAATGACGTCGGCCAGTGCCTTCAGCACCCTCGGATGGAGCCCATCCGGGCCTGCCGACTTAAAGGCATCCAGTTCTTCCACCATCTCAGGATCTACGCATGCCAGTCTGGCGCCTTGCTGCTGCCTCTCTACAACCCCAGTGAGAGACTTTTCGTGCCCCTCGCTTAGGAACACTGAGGCAAAGAACTCGTTGAGGAGTTCAGCCTTGTCCCCCCTATCTGTCACCAATTGCTTCTGCCCATTTAGCAGCGGTCCTATTCCTCCCTGGGCCTTCCTTTTACTCCCTATGTATCTAAAAAACAAGTTCTTGTTGTCCTTTACTTGGGTTGCCATCCTCAGCTCCATGGTAGCTTTGGCCCGCCTAACTGCCTCCCTACAAGCACGAGCAGAGGAGGTATATTCATCTTTAGTGATCTCACCCTGTTTCCACTTTTTATGTGCTCCCCTTTTGGCCCTTCGGCTGCCCTGGATTTCTCTGGTCAGCCATGGAAGCCTCCTGGCCCCTTTCCCTCTTTTGCCTCGCTCGGGGATCGTCTTGCTTTGTGCCCGAAGGACCGTTTCCTTTAGGCACAGCCACCCTTCTTGGGCTCCCATCCCTTCAAAACTCCTACTCTGCAGTGCGTCCTTGACTAATCGCCTGAGTGCATTGAGATCAGCTTTCCTAAAGTCTAGCACTTTCACCCTACTAGTTCACCCACTTGCCATCTTATGTTGAATTCTATTATAAGGTGATCACTGTCTCCCAGATAGCTACCGATCTGGAGGTCCCCTATCATGTCATCTTCCCCACTCCCACTCTCCGATGACTCCAGCCAAAACTCTACCCCCTTCCTCCATATCCCAGGTGGTTCAACTAACCCCTCCACCACTCCTGGGCTCAGAAATCCCAAACTTTCCTCCCTTTCCCCTTCGCCCTCCTTCTCCGCTTTCTCCTTCCCCTTCCCTTCTTCCTTCCCACCCTCAGTTTGCAACCCCAACTTCTTCTTCCCCCTTTCCTCCCCGCCTTGTTTCTTCCTTTTCTTGAGACTCCCCTCCCGCCCTTGTTCAATTGCCTCCATCTCCTCCATTTGCTCTGCCCACCCCTTCCCCTGTGTTTGACCCATCGTTTGTCCCATTATTTGTCCCGTTTCCAACTCCGCCACCATATCCCTCAATTGTTGCAACGCCGCATCCCCCTCCTCTCCCTCTTCCCCCTTCTTTCCTTCCATCTCCAACTCCTCCTCCTCCAGCAGCCCCATGACTGCCTCTTCTATCTCCTCTTTACCCTCCTCCTCCCCAGGTCTTTCCTCCACCAGTGTTTCCTCCACAATCATCTCTCCTCCCTCCTCCAGCCCACCCAGCTGTTCCTCTTCCCCCATTTCTCTCTCCTCCCCACCCCGCTCTTCACGACGCCCCGCCATCCGCACTCTATTTGCGTAAGAAGAGGGGCACATCTGCTGTATGTGTCCCTCCTGCCCGCAACCTTTACATACAAAGCTCTCCTTACACAATTGAGCTGTGTGCCCCAGCCCCCTGCATCGATAACACACCGTGAGCCGGCAGAACGCCGCCAGGTGCCCCTCTTGCCTGCACCGATTGCACAGCTTGGGCTGGTCATGATAAACCACATATCCCCTACGCGGCCCAACTTGCACCGCTGAAGCCAAGTGCTTAACCGCCCCTGGGCTCCCCACCACCTCATGGAGCACCACCTTTGCCCTCCATGCCCCGGTCCAAATCCCCCACCGATCATACTCTTTTTCCACAAACGTCACCTTCTCCACCCTCTGCTCCAACCATCTTCTCACGTCATCCTTATGCAACATGTCTGAAAACATCTTAGTATACAGCACTCTCTCCCGTGCCGTCTGCCCCATATCGAACACCAACCCCTCCAGCTCCCCTCGTTCCAATGCCTCCTCATGCGCCTTCCAAAAGGCGGCATAACATTTCTCAGTCTCAAAAGTCACGTTCCAGACCTTCCTGTTGTCGAAGGCCACCACGCAGTGCATGTCCCTCGGATTCGCTTTGAGGGTCTTAAAGAGGACCTCGGCCATAAAGTCTCCGCGCCTCAGAGTCTTGTTCCCCTCATACCCCTCAAAGGTGAGGGTTACCTTCACCCTCCATTTTGTCCCCTGGCCTCCATTTTCCGCCTCTTCAGGGTCCGCCGCTCCTGCCGCCTCCTTCTCTTGCCCCGGGGCCTCCCAGTGACTCCCTTCCGCCGCCAACGCTCCTTTCTCTTCAGGGGTCTTTTTCCCCCCCACTCCCGGCTGGACCTTCCCATGCCGTCCCACGAGGCTCCACCCCTCCTCCTCTGGACCCTCTCCAGGTTATCCGCATCCCTCTTGAAGTGCGGCACCCAGAACTGCACACAGTACTCCAACTGCGGTCTGACCAGCACCCGTTAGAGGGGAAGTATCACCTCCTTGGATCTGTTCATCATGCATCTGCTGATGCATGATAAAGTGCCGTTAGCTTTTCTGATGGCTTCGTCACACTGCCAGCTCATGTTCCTCTTGGAGCACACACAAAAAATCAGACCTTTGGGTCATGACAGCTTATAGCGATGGAGTACGGCCAGACTACTCGGGTGTGATGTATCAATATTTAAGGGAGGGCAGAGCAACACCGTACTCAGAAATCATTGAACACTTGTTAAGGTAGCTGGGAGGTTAGTATAAAACTGTCTGTCCGAGCAGGCCCATAGAATGTAGGAGGTGCGGAATTTCTTCAGCGTGTCACTCATGGCACCTGTGGCTAACGCTGGCGCATTGCGGTACCCTTGCGGGCAGACTGTCCACTTATACATGGTGCCATTGACACACATGTTCAACACCCCTTGGGCATCGTTGATTGGAATGGAGAAGAACATGTCTTTGAGATCAAGAGTTGTCCCAAACCACATGTCCTTTTGAAATTGCCAAATAAGCATTGGGGCAGCGTAGATGGACTAGGTTGCGTGAGCGGTTGGCATCGCCTATTAGCTTTGCGATAATCGACCGCTAGTCGGACCTCGTTAGGCTTTCCTGGCTTTGCGATTCCCCATCCCGGTGAGAGTCGAGTGCTGGCTGTTATCGGTTGAATGCATTTTTGCTGTTCAAGGCGTTGCAGAAGTTCAGCTAGTACCCCCTTCAAAGGATCCTTGGTCGGGATTGGCTTCTAACGCCATGTCGATATATTGCAGAGGGTAGGTTGGTGTTGATCGGGCTCAGCAACGGAGAGTGGGAGGGCTTGTAGTATCTGTTCTTTTAGCTGCAGTGCCTTGATGCCGGGAATGCCTAGGATGTTTATGCCCCCTAGGACTGCCTCAAGCGGCTTGTTGTGACTGACTACCCAGAATTTGGCTTTTGCGGTAGCTGCTGTTGCGTTCAGTCCTTGCACCATGATGGTTTTTGAGGTTTTTTCATGAGGTGTCGTAGGGGTTATAACATTGACTTGTGCCCCTGTGTCAAGGAGGAAAGAAATCTTGCGCTGCATTGTGGGGTTAGCGGGGTTATAGACAATGAGGCTGGTGTATGGACGTGAGTCCAGGGGGTCAGGCTTGGAAGCATGGCCACCAGTTCGACCGGCGGCCATTACTCGTTTTTTGGCTTTTCGTTGTACTTAAAGCCCAATTTCTCGGCAAGTGCCTTCTGCCCTTCGTCCCTTGGGGCGCGCAGTTGCTGTTTGGTGAGGCCGGACTCGTTCAACAGGAACCAGAACATAGCTTTTTCTCTCGCTGTCCTCTCTAGTGGTGGCTTTGGTTCCAGTTGAAACGGCCCATCGCAACGTTCAATAGGGCACGCTGAATTTGGGTCCGGTTCTGTGGCCCAATGCACGCTCTTTGAGGACCTGGCTGTTTTTATTAGGGCCTGAAGACGTCCGAGTTGACTTAGGATGTTTCCGGCTTGTTGGCCCACCTGTGGGGTGAGGAGAAGGCGGAGGGTAATAGCATGAGACCCTCCGTAAACCTCTACGCAGGCCTCCATGGCCTCCGGAGTGGTGGGGACCGTTCCGGGGTTTGTTAAGTATCGGTGTGGCCACGGTCCGTTGGCCTGTTGCGCTGTTAATCCCAGTGGTCGGTGTCCGGGTTGCCAAGTGCAGTGTGACGTTCCAATAATGGCCAATAGCAACTGCTCAGCTGGTGTTGGTTCTGGCCGTCCATCATGCCACACATGGGACTTTTGTGCAATCTGTCCTGCTACAAGCGATGGCAGTGGGATATTCCAAGCAGTGTTCCTTTGCACTGATCCAAGATCAGTAGCATGTCCCCCACTCCACGCCGCTTGGCGGGTGAGGAAGCAGGCCTCTTCTAGGTCCAGTAATTCCGAGCCAAATTCGACCACTAGTCGACCGAGCCAAACAGCTAAAGTCTCTCCAGGTTTAATTTTTGATTCTTTAAATAGCTCTTGCATTTCAGCTCGATTGCGGGTACGAAGCGTAGTGGTTGCTTGGATTTGGCCCTGTGGATTAGTCGTATACTTAACTATGCTTATGGGAAGGGCCTGTGTCGGAGGAGGCTCCGGGGGCGGAGTGGGCAAAACAGGATATAATGACTCACTGCCCTTTCTTCCGTTTTCATAAGGAGGTGGTGTGGATTCTGCCGGCGGGGCTACCGGCCCTGGAGCCGCCTCGCTCCTCCCCAGCTCTAGGGCGGCGCTGGAGGGAAGCTGGTTTTGGTTGCAGTTACAAAAAGGGGGTGGAACCGTTGGGGACGGCGCCTCCCCAGGGGCGGGGCCATCACCTGGATTCCCGCCTGTTCTTTCAAAGCTCCGCCCTTCTTTTCCGGGTCCTCCGGGCGACTCACTTTTTTCTCGGTGCCATTTTCTAGCGGCTGCTTAAGGGGTTCCGCCGCTGCTGCTTCTGCTGCGGCCTTGCCTACAGTTATTAACTGGCTGCTTAGATTTTCAATATCACGCGTTGCATTGACAAATGCGCGGAATAAAACATTAATCATTTTTCCCTTGTCCCATTTGGGGCCTGCCCATTTGGTCGCGGTGCGGCCCTCCGTCTCTAAATTTTTACGGAGCTGAGTGAACAGTTCGTGACTGCGTGACTGGGGTACCATGGTCGGGCAGTTAAACTTGTCGGGAGGTGTTCCTTCCCCGCCCTCCCCTACGTGGCGGATGCAGCAGGCAAACTCCTGGGGAGGGGTCGGGTCCGCTACGCTCGCCGCTTTTACCCGATGTAGGGACAGGATTCCCGCTTCGTCCCATGGTCTATACATGACCCCTGTTCTGCCCACAACACAGCCCAGGGCCCTTACATCGAGCTTAGCACTCCACTCTTTTCCTTCTCCCGCTTCGCCCCTCAGAGAGAAATGACCGGTAACTGCGTTTGGTCCTGTTCCCCCAGCCTGATGGTAGGCAATGTGTGCCCATAGATCATCCGAATCGGACGTCAGGCGCTCCCCACTGCGCCATGGGCAGTTTTTAACTAATTCCAACTCCCTTGCGTCTTCCCCGTATCCCATCCTCGTCGCCATGTCGCCGCCGAGAGCCGCGGCGCGGGGTTCGGGGCCTTAGGAGCCCTAGTCGGCGGGCGGGTACTTGTGACACTTGGAGTGGAATCAGGTACTGACGCGTTTTGGTTAAGCAAAAAGATAGTTTACTTACACTGCTCGTACAGCGCAGGTCAGAAGCTTGCTTCGATTACAGTTGTAAACAAAACTTGGGGCGGGCAGAAATTACAGAGTTCGTTTGGTCGGTCTGCAGATGTGTCGGACGGCAGTTGTCGGGTTACGTCTAGGTCTAGGTTGGTGACGGGGAGCAATTAGAGGTTGATCAGGCCCCTAAGTTCTTCTCTAAGACACACGCGGAGTTTGCTAGGCTCCACAGCGGGCTCAGAGCTCTCCAGGAGATGTATGTGGAGTTCTCCAACTTGGGCGGAAACTGCTTCAACCTCTTATATGGCTAGCAAGCCAATCGCTGGCCGCCAGGTAGGAATGATTTAGAACAGTCCAATAGTGGGGTACGAATTTACCTAAGATTGGCGGGAACTTTTTCTAGGTCATTAATATATAGTCACTGGGCTCTGGAGTTTTCCACTCGTGACCTACTTACATGACCTACTTACAAAATGATTGACAGACTGTGCCCTCTGTATCAAACTATGGGATTCTCCGCTGTGCTATAGGCATATGAACAATGGGTTGTGACATAGCCCTGTGACTCAGGTTACATGCACGGGCAAGAAAGGAGCTGTGCCCATTTTAAACATCTAGTAAACCAGTTTTCTCCAGGAATTTGTTGAAGGCAAGGATGTAATAACTCACTAGGGGACTGGATGTATCAGGACAAAAAATGGCTTTCAGCCAATCCTGGAGGAGAGGGAGGCTGTACTGTGCTGCACCAGAATTAATACTGTGATGCTGACTTTACACAAGTCATCACAAATTCCTGGTGCAGAGGTCGTAGATGTTTTCAAGCAGGATGGATTTCTGGGAGTGGATCTGGCCTGTGTCGTCCCTCTGGGTTTCTGGGCACCGGTCAGTGTACGGGTGATGCTCCCAGTTCTTTCTTCTGTTTCATTTGGCCCTGACTTCAGACAGCTGGACACGTCAGCGCTGGATCTCTAATTGTCACTCTTCCCCAACTGCACCCATGCCATCCCAAAGGGGAATAGAGGTGTGCTGACTCCTCCAGGTAATCAAGAGGGGGATTCTCCTAAGAATCAAGGGTATGATGTGGCCTCTAATATTTAAAAGCTTTGTCTTGGTGTGAATCGGTGTAGCAGAGAATTTACATTGAAATTGTCATCCAGAGTGAAAACGCATCCAGTAATAAATCTAGACAGCTCTTCCACATCACTTAGCAGGATACTTTTGTACACGGCGCCTTTGTTGTTGTTCACTCTGCTCCGGATGATACGGGCGTCTCCGTTCTGCTGGGAGTAAGGTGCAGACCAAGCAGGTGTCATGGTGCACTTATCAATCTTGGGAGCAGAGGTGGAGGAAGGAGGAGGTGATGGTGTGTCCATGGAAGGTACAGAGGAACAAGAGGAGGAGCATTCAGAGAGGTAGTTAATGAAAAATAAATGAAGGGAAAAGTCACAAACATGATGGAAGCAGTAGGGATGAAAGAGCAGAACTAGAAGCAGGTATTTTGGGTCTATGCCTGGTTCTTGAATGTTGTTAGTGGTGGTGTCCTACCTACAGGAGTAACTTAGTTTGGTATTTGCAATGAAGTATTCATATTTAGTATTCCATCTACAATTAACACCCCTGAAACATGAAAGACATCGATTTTTGCCATTTGAAATGGGTATTTAGTCGATCTAATAAAAGACAGCGCTTTTACCCAAAGAACATTGCCTGCTGAAAGAAACGGTGGTGTTCCCGACTGTGATAAAGAAAGGGTGACCAAATGCCAGTATGGTAGATAAAAAAATGACATCGGAGAGGCTTGATCACCCTCACCGAGGTCCTGCGTCCACGGCTCCCTTCCCCCTGGACGCCCCTATATCGGTTAACTGCATCTCTTGGATGCGAGACGAGCTCTCGGGTCCCCTACGGTTTGGTTTGTGTTTTGGAAGTTATTGTAAAAGGGAACTGCCGGCGCGGAACTGTGAACGGAGCATTTACGTGCTCCACGGGGTAACTCTTACTGATGGTGCCTACACTCTGCATCGACAGCGCGAGTCCCTGTACTTCCGTAGTGTGAGTAAAGCATTCATTTGTTATATTGCCTTCGGGTTCTTCTTGGGCGGGAAGAGTAAAGGAAAAGGGAAACGAGATTCCAAACCCTTTCGTCCCCGGCCTGCTCGGATCCAGGAGTAAATCAATCACACCCCTCCCCCGCCCCCTGCCCCCGTATCTGTACCACACCGACCACACAATGCGCTTTGCTCAGGAGGGAGCTCCTGCAGAGCAGACGTGCCCACTGACCTTTCTCTGCTCTTACCTATCGGGCAAGGTTCTTCACCCAAGGAAACGGGCTCTCTTGTGATATGAAAAGTAAACTAATATTCAAAACCATTGGAAACTCGGCTTCCATGTCCTGTAATCCTTTGTGTTTGCAGATTCCTCTGACTCTTGCCCAGGTGGGGAGGGGGCCTTGGGACATGGGGAGGAGGGCAGGGTGGCCCAGGATGCTGGGAGCGGGGGATATGCCCTGCTGCCTCTTGCCCAGCCAGAACTGGCGGGGGCCAGGGGCACAGTGAAGTGCAGCTTGCTCCGGGCTGATGGGGGCAAGCAGTAGCAGGGCATAGACCCCACTCCCAGCACTGCCATGCCCACATCCCATGCCTCCCTGCCCTGGCTGGGTAGGTGGCAGCAGGGCATCGCCCGCCGGTTGCCCAGCCCGGGTGGGGGGAGTACAGGATGCAGGTGGGGGGCAGTGCAACTCGACCTTGGCTGCCAGGCACCTGTCACTGCGTCTGGCCCATCGCATGGGCCTGGCCCACCTGAGTGTGGCACTGTGTGCTTTCGGGTGGCTCTGGGTCACTTGCGCAGTCACTCAGGACCTTGTGCCGCTCTACTTGTTGAGCTGGGATGGGTCCTGCATGCATGAAACAGGCCCAGCCCAATGGTGCGTGGTGCCCGTGCACACTGGACGTGGTCCGGCATGACAGGCGGTCTCCGTGAGTGGGCCCAGGTGATGTGGCAGAGAAGCTGCCAGTGCCGAGCCGCGCTGCTCCGTGCCGCGTGGGGGGATGTGCCAGGAGGTCCCAAATCCCCCAGTGCTCACTGCTGCTCCCAGTGGGATGTGCGTGCAGGTATCTGGGCCTGGCAGGGGGGGAAGGCTGTGGTCCTGGGGGCAGCAGTCCATGTGCAGGTTGGGGGCTGTGCCCTGTTGGGGGGCAGAGGACCCACCCTTCCTGAGCAGCCCCCTCACACAGTCCCCACTCACCCGCAGTCCCCCCACAATCCACCCACACCTACCCCCTCTATTCAAAGAAAATACCACGGGAGGGTGTTATCTAGAAGTTCTTCGCCCACTGATGCGACGATCAGTCTGCACAATGTGAGTTTCTATGGTGAAGGAAAGTATATATGCAAAGTAACTACATTCCCATTGGGAAATACACAATCGTTAACAATTGTAACTACTGGTTGAGCCCACTGTAAGTTTTACCAAGGGGCCAAATTCTCTAATAGATGATGGAAAGTGGGCAGTGGCAGCCATTTGTACAGCAGCCACTGGGAAACCCGTTGCAGATATAATTTGGGAAGGAGACTGGTAAAATGGAGTGTAGTTCAATTTCCTTTCCAAATAGAACGGTAACAGTTATAAGCCGATATAAGATCATTCCCACTAAATTTGCGAGGGGAAGACGTATAACTTGTATCGTGAAACACCCAGCTTTAAACAAAGAAATAAGATACTCTCACGTACTAGACATCCAATATGCTCCTGAAGTGTCAATAACTGGCTATGATAAAAATTGGTTTGTTGGACAAAGAAATATTCAGCTTAAGTGCAAAACTAATTCCAATCCACCACCTCTAAAGTTTACCTGGGCCAGATTAGATGGACAATGGCCTAAAGGCTTACTGTCTGTAAACAATACTCTGCATTTCAATAGCCCACTAACCCACAATCATGGCGGGACTGACATTTGGAGGGTGACAAATTCCCTTGGTCAAAGAAGCAATCAAAAGACTATTTACGTATTAGATCTCTCCACCATCACTACCACACGATCACCCACGGTTTCATGGTATCCTTCAACTAATAGCATTACGGGTTTAGCGTCAACATTAACCTTAACAGTAATGCAGGGACGCAGTCGGGGTACCATCATCGGTAGTGCAGTAGGGGTAAGTCTCTTTCTAGTACTGGGAAGTATTTTAATTGGCATTGTCTGCTATGGGAGAAGACGGATGTTTCGCAACGAGTACTTCGTTATGAACCGCATTTCACTAGCTAATAAGAGAAGGGAGTCGCAAACAGATGTTCTCCCATCAGATGATGACCAACAGTTGTTGTTCTATGTATAAGTTATTGTATTTTGTAGTTTGTTAAAAAGACCAGTCTGTAGAAATTGTTTGTTTGTATATATATGTGTGTGTGTGTGTGTGTGTGTGTTGGTTGCTTGAGCTTTGTAACGCCAATGAGTCCTTAAATGAAAAATTCCTTATAACATGCTCATGTGTCTAAAATCCCAGTCGTGCCGTCGGCAAGGGGGCATGTCACAACCCAATGATTTTGGTGCCTCGGCACGGTGGAATTTTCCCGCCACACGAGAGTCTCTTGCACAGCAAAAGTTTTCTGTTGCAATAGAAAACTCTGGTGCAAGAGAGTTCCCGCCATTCGTATGCAAATTTGTGTCCCACTATTGGCCAGTTCTAAATTATTCTTATGTGGCGGCTAGCGATTGGCTTGCTGGCCGTATACAATTCTGTGCGACTTCCGCCCACGTCGGAGAACTTGGAGCACGCTGCAGAGTGACTTTGAAGATTCCTGACTCGTGGCTGAGCTAATCGATAGCCTGATCAACTATCGATTTTTCTCCCCGTCGCCGAGCGCCATCCCTCGACGTACCCTTTTTCCTGCATGCCTAGTTCGTTTACGGATTCGCTGGCCTGAGTCTTGCCAGCTGGAGCAACTCGTGTAATTATTTAAGCAACCGGACCACCTGCGTGGCCCAAACACCCGTCTTCAGGCTCTCTCCCTATGCCTGAAGAAGGGTGTTTGCGCATAAAAGCTTGCAAAGAACAATTTTCCAACTATTAGTTGGTCTAATAAAAGATATCGCATTTACCCAAAGAATCTTGTCTCCCTCTGCCTCTTCTCATGTATTGCAGTCTCTCACCCCTTGCAGGTTCTGCTTGGAAATGTAAATGTAGTTCCCTGCTGTCTGGTTATGCCAGCTGTTTAAGCAGCCTAGTAACCCTACCCTGCTCCCTCAGGTCACATAGCTCCAGAATCAGCTAAAGGCCCCACATTTGTGATAACTCTGCCAGGTCTTTTCCAACAAAACTGTGGAAAGGAATGTGTTATTCTACAGTCAGAAGACACCATCTAGCATAACAGCTTGATGGGGGATGAGCTTTCATGGGAACAGAGAGGAATTTTCACGGGCTAGCATCAATTGTTCCTGTCCTAAATCACCACTTGCTCCCCTCTGAAAAGGACCTTACCTAGTGGCAGGCCAACCTTGTGCTCTTAACTGAGATTTTCCCATAATAAAAAAAATCTCCAGTTGGTCACTCACAGTTTTTTTTCCTTCCATTCAGACAATTCAGTGGCTGGAAATCCTGCAGAGGCTCTGCTTGCAGGACAGTGTGGATGTTCAGCACCGTGGGCTGGTTGTTGCTTACAACCGAATCAGCGCTGACAAAGAACTCGCCAAAAAGTTGGTAGAGAGCGAGATCCTGACAGTCGTTGGCAAACAAAAAGATGACCCCAAAATACAGCATGCTCTTGACGCAGCTCGTGAGTGCCTTGTGAAGTGCACGGACTATGGGCTGATCAAACCGCTGTCACGGGCATGAGGACGTCATTGTCTATTGAGAAACGGCAAGGAAAGGGAGGCCACCAGGAGGTCTGGGAGTCTTCCAGATCTGCATAAGGACACTCAGTCCCATGGCCAAGGCTTTACTGAGCACTGGCTTTGTGTGTTTTGTCCTGAAAGAAGGTAAAACGTAATGATATCTAGGTACTGCAGATAGCTTCAGTGCCAGGATGCAGCAAATTTCCAGGGAAAGAAGCAATATGGGAAGCACATTGAACAGCTCCTGCTTCAGGACGTCTCAAAAAGGATAAAGAGAACGAGTGGACTTTTTTCAAAAATGAAAATTCTTCATTTCAGCAATTCCTAGCAGTGGAAGAACAAGCACAAGGTTTTATTTCCTCACATCAGATGTTCCGAAACTAGTTCAGATTTGTTATTTAAAAATGATCGTTTCTTCTTTTTAATTGGAATGCAGGCATTTAGCGTGCGAGAGCACTGGGCGGGTTCATAATAAACAGCATCTTTGCTCTGTGGGTTCCTTGCAGTCTCCCTTTGATTTAATACGAGTCTTTGTTAGTCAGAATTTACTGAGGGGAAAAGAAGTGAAGACAGAGCTTGCACTTTTTCACCTCAGAAATAGGCAGTGCTGTATTGTCCTCTGATTATTCGTCCAATAATACGAGTCACTGATTAACACCTAGATAAATCTCGGAGAACACTTTAGTCTGTGCAGAGACAGTTGCGCATGCAGAGACATCATGCACGACTAGAGACTATGCTAGAAGGTCTGTCCGTAGGTAGTTAGTACTGTGAAAAATTTCTAAAAGCTCTGCAGAAATAAGGATTCACAAGGGAAGTGGATTCAGCTAGTGCATACGGAGCAATGTGGACACACACTTTTGGTATAGTTGTAGCAAAAAAGAAATAAATAAATATATCGTTCCTTCATAGAAAAGACCTTATGTACCTCCGTACAAGACATAACGCTGCTTTTTGGCTCTGGGTGCCAGGCATGATAGAAGGTTAGGAGAGACTTCCTGCTCTGCAGAGACTGGGTTGATACTAACACAGTGATCCTTTCCAGGCGGGACAAGTCGAATTCACACATCCTGGTCCAGCTGTCTCCTTTCTGCGCTATAGTAATTCTCAGGCAAGAACAGTCGGTGTGCAGGGAAGTAGGAGAGCAGATAGGTGAAAAAAGCAGAGTCTGTCCGAGAAGTCACTGAAAGGTGGGCAGCAATGGGCTGCGACCGCTGCTTCTGTGCTATGATCCATTTTATTACCGCCTCGTCCACACCCCATGTGTGCAGCCCGTGCTCCTGACTCTGCTGCCTGACACCTGCATTGTAAGCCAGGCCATTGTCTCTGTGACTCGTCTATATTGTGCCTCCACAATTCTTCATTATTACAAACCCTAGGTGTTCCTGTTGTATAAATTAAAAATAATTAGGGGCCAGCCCTTGGAGAAAGCTGTCGATCTGTGTGACCTGTAGTACTGAGGCAGTCTCTGCTGAAATGGTGCAGGTTATGTAAGTTATGGGTTTATTCAGTAAATATCGGAAGTGTTCTGATAACGGCACTTATGGCGTGTGAACCACCAGAAGAGGACTAAGCTACGTTGACACGAGACCAGAATATCCACCCACATGTTTAATAGGCTTTTTGATTCTGACCTAGCTTTGTAAAATGTACTTATTCCCTCAGCATCACACCTTGACTTGACTGGCCTCATCTCTCCCAGGTGTCTAGATGTAGGGCATCCCTATAAAATAGTGACACCCTGAGCAGGGATCTTCTGTCCCTTCCTACCAGAACTGTCCTCCCTCTGTTCAGCTCTCTACACCTGCTTATTGCCCTACCCCACTGCAAACAGGCCTCGTTCAGTCTCATGTGCCACATAACTCTTCTGATTTCCTCTGCCTGAGAAGGTCCGAGAAGCCTGGCAGAGATGCAGCTGAGCCCAATCCTGCTGCCGGGCCAACTCAGACCAATTCTGCCGCTCTGTGTTTGTACGCTGTCCCTCAGCTGAAACCTGCATGGCAAGCATGTCTTTGCTGGTGCAGTTCCTGGCAATCCTGTATACTCGTATCTTTTGATTTCCCTTTTGATCATGGCTACTCTTAAAAGAGACGGACGATAGGTAGGTAGAGGTGGACCTCAGGGGGGAAATTACGGATAGGTCCTCAGTGCTGAGGCAAGAAGGGAGGCTCTCTAGTTTCTTACCCCTGCCCTGGACTATAGCTCCAAGGTTCTCTATTTAATCTCACTCTGGCTCAAAGCTTGGCTTAGTTTTAATTTATTCAACAAGCAGCCTGAGAGCTTTGAACACAGCATGTCAGAGTTATCTCACCTCACGCTGAAAGGAAAAGCCTCTGGAAATTTTGTGGTTATAAATTTTGCCCAAATTCACCAAAAACACATTTAATGCCAGAACCCACCTAAGCTGGTAGACTCAATTGATGGATCACCCATATCAGCTGCACCACTTCCATGTGCGAGAGCTCCTCTGGGAGCAAACAGACAGGGCCGTAGGGAGAAGCTCCAGTTCAGACTCACCAGTCTGCTCACTCCCTACCCTGTCGTTCCTCCTTGCTCCTTGTGCATGAACCAGTGGTGCACTGGCAGGCAAGAGAGATTTGTCTTAACTCCCTCTGCAGTGGGCAGACTTGCATGTCCTCACAGGAACTTTGCTTTCCCGCGCTGACAAGAATATCCTCAATCCCCAGTGGAATCACCACCCCACGCAGAGAAGCCAGTACAGTGTCCAGCTACATTTTTGATGCTTTAAAAATAGCAGTACCTCGTTCTTGATGAAAATAGCAGGACTTCGTTCTTGATGAATGTAAAGCAAAATGTTCTCCTGCCCCACAAACCTGGATCCAGTGGCTGAGGTTCCTTTGGGGCCCATTTATGCACTCTGGGCTGGAGATAAGCATACTGGGGGAATATATCCAGAAAAATCTAGACAAAGGATTTATCCACCCACCCATCCAGGTCTCCAGCTGGGGCTCTAATCTTCTTTGTTCCTAAGAGGGGGGATCCCTCCACCGCTGCGTGCATTATAGAGCTTTTAACAGCGCAACTAGCCACAATTGTTATCCACTGTTCCTTATGAATGAACTTTTTAAGCAACTCAGACTGGCCACAATATTTTCTAAGTTAGATTTACAAGGGGCCCTGTGGCAGGGCACTGTTGGTGCCTGCTAAGATCAGAGCAAAACAGCCAGCAGGTGCTTGATTGCGGCAGCCAATTTTTAGATCCCTGGCTGCCGATATAAATAGAATAGTTGGCTGCTGGCAGGCAGGCAGCAACATTGCCTGGCTGCTAGTATCACCTTGGAGGTAAGGGAGGAGCTGTAGGGGATGGCTAGGAGGCTCCTGGTCCTGGGCGTGACCTAAAACTGCAGCCTGCTGGGAGTGGGTGGCCTGGTGGGGCTTTCAGTGGCACGGGAGCCCCCAGAAAATGCCAGGCCATTTACCACCCCAGTGAAAGGTGGGTAGGGGTACCTTAATAACCCTAGCTCCCACAACTGGGTGGGTTACCCCATAAAAGGGTCAGGAAGGTGAACCTGAGAGAGAGGGCTATAGACTCATAAGCCTGACTTAGACTCCCTCGACTGGTCAATGCTGGGGCCAGGACCAGAAGGGTCGAAGGGCCGGGGCCCACCGCGGGGCATGCCCAGAGCTGAGGGGCTGGGGTCCTGAATGGCCTTGGAGGTGAGGCTAGGGCCTGTGTGGCCAAAGGTCCTGTGGGGACCATGCCCGAGAGGGGAGATAGCTTCAGGGAGCTAGGTAGCTTGAATGAAGGCGGGGTAGGCCGCCGGAATGGAGGGATCTTAGAGGGGTCCTGACTGGAGGATTCTGGGGCCCAGTGTGGGGCTGGTGAGAGTAACATCAGCGGATGCCATTTGCAAGGCATGGGCTGTGGTGTAGGGGAGGAACAGAGCTGTAGATAGCGCCCCCGGCATCAGGGCAAGAAATGGGCAGCCTCCCACTTAATTAACAACGTACTTAAATGTCATCAAGGTGTGGTGGGCGAGAAAGCAGGCGGTTGGCCCAGAACAGGTGGGCGGGGCATTAGTAGATCGACCCCCCAGAAGGCTCCCTGTTACAGGCCCACAATTTAGTCTGAATGCCAGAGAGGGACAAATGGAAAACCATTTTGTGGACCTGTTATGGGCATGTTGAATATATGGCCATGCCTTTTTTTGGCTTTGTAATATCTTTGCTGTATTCCAGCATTTTGCTAATGGCACTTTTTGGGGCATGCTGGATCAGTTTGTCATAATCTACCTAGACAACATTTAATTTTGTTTCTGATGACCCAACCCATCATGTAGACAGGTTTTACAGAGGCCCCAGGAAAACCATTTACATGCCAAGCTCGAGAAATGTGAATTTGATAAAACCTCAACTGAATTTCTGGGATATATCATTTCTCCCAAGGGCCTGAGCATGGACCCACACATGATAATTGCAGTCATCGAGTGAGTCACTGCACAAGAGGGAAGTCCAATATTTCCTAAGGCTCACTCATTTCCATAGACATTTTATATGGGGGTTTTCACACCTTAGCCCAGAGGTGGGCAATTATTTGGGCCTGAGGGCCACATAGGGAGTCTTGATCAGCTGTTGTGGGCCAAGTCAGCACTGCCACTTACCTCCCTCCTCCCCAACAACTCACCAAAACTCCCTATTTGGCTGTGAGTGGGTAGGAGTGGCGTGGGAGGGGCAGTAGAGGCTGGGGTCACATGTTCCTGCCCTCTGGGGTACATGTACATGTGCTCGCAAACCATCAGGTCCTGCTCTACACCCTTCACCTCCAGTTTCATAGATTTCATAGACATTAGGGATGGGAGGGACCTCGAAAGAAAGAGTCCAGCTCCCTGCCCCAGGGGCAGAAGTCACCTAGAGTCAAAGGGTCCCAGCAAGATAAGTGTCCAAACGCTTCTTGAAAGTGTCCAGAGTTGGTGCTTGCACCACCTCTGGGGGGAGTCTATTCCAGGCCTTGGGGGCTCAGACAGTAAAGAAGTTTTTCCTTATGTCCAGCCTGAAATGATCTTGGAGGAGTTTGTGACTTTTGGACCTTGTCTTAGTTGGAGTGCTCTGGTGAACAGGCATTGCCCCAGATCCTGATGCACACCCCTGATGTACTTATAGGCTGCCACCAGGTATCCCGGGAACCTGCGTTTTTCCAGGCTGAAGAGTCCCATGGCTCTCAGCCTCTCTTCAGAAGGCCTGTTCTCTTGCCTTCTGATCATGTGCGTGGCTCTCCTCTGGACTCTTTCAAGCTTCTTCACATCCATCTTGAATTGTGGAGCCCAAAATTGGATGCAGCACTCCAGCTGCGGCCTCACCAAGGCCAAGTACAGTGGGAGGATGACATCCTGAGATTTACTTGAGAAGCATCTATGGATGCAAGCCAGAGTTTTGTTCGCTTTACCAGCTGTGACATCATTGGTGGCTCGTGTTCATCTTGTGGTCAGTAATGACTCCCAAGTCCCTTTTGGCCGTGGTGCTAGCAAGTGTAGCACTGCCGAGCCTATAAGCGTGATGCGGTTCCCCCCCACCCCTACAAGGTGGAGTACATTTATAGATATTGAATGACATCAGGGTTTTATCTGCCCACTTCCTAAGCCTATCAAGGTCAGCCTGGATCACCAGCCTGTCCTCGGATGTGGACGCTCTACTCCAAAATTTAGTGTCATCAGCAAACTTGGCCAGTCTGCTTCTGACACCAGTGTCCAGGTCATTAATAAAGACATTGAAGGGTACAGGCCCCAGGATGGAGCCTTGGGGGACAGCACTGGTCACGAAGCTCCAGGATGATTCACTTCCACCTGCTACAACTCTCCGGGTCCTACCAGTTCTGGGATGTGGGGCTGGAGCTGCACACACCTGCCGGAAGCGGTGTGGTGCAGTGCGGCAGGAGCGAGAGGAGGAGCTGCTGCTGGAGTTGGCGGATGAGAAGCAGCACCTGGCTGGCAGCAGCCACCCTGGGAACAGCCTACTGGAAGCTGCTCCTGCTTCTGCTCCTGCACATGGGGCTCCAGCTCCCAGAAAGGCAGCCAAGAGCTGGGGCAGGAGCCACCTGGCTGAAGCTGCTCACTCTCACACCAGGAATGGTGTGGCGCAGCACGGGGCAGGGGCAGGAGGAGAAGCAGCTTCCAGTGGCTGTTGTCAGTGTGACTGCAGCTGGACAGGTGCTGCTCTGCACCTTCCTCCAGCAGCAGCTCCTCCTCTTGCACCTGCCCCACCATGCCATGCTGCTCCCAGCAGGTGTGCAGAGCTCTAGCTCCAGATCCCAGCTGCCTTTCACCAGCAAAAAGGGAATGTCATATCAGTACAAAGGAAATATCATACAGGTCAAAAAATCAAATATTAAGTTTGATTAGCAGGCCTGACCTCTGAGAAACTCCAAGGAATTGGTGGGTATTGGTGCTAGAGATTCCATAGTGCCTTCTGGTATGCAAAATGGTGAAATAAAAATTAAATTTCAGAGCTGTTCACACATTCAGAAAAAATAACAATAAAAAGCAGGATGAAGGAAAGCTCAATAGAGACATAAGGAGGGGTAAGATGGGTGAATGTTAAGAGATACCTACTGCCTATTTTAATCAGGTGACGTATTATATTTTTCTCACATACACGTCCCCAAATTCAATATTCACCTTGTTTTTGAAAGGAAAAGGAAGAAAAGAGGTTGTTCCTGAGTTACAGCTATGGAGAGCAGGGACAGAGCCTGTTCTTTATAGATTCATAGGTTCATAGAAGTTAGGGTCGGAAGGGACCTCAATAGATCATCGAGTCCGACCCCCTGCATAAGCAGGAAAGAGTGCTGGGTCTAGATGACCCCAGCTAGATACTCGTCTAACCTCCTTTTGAAGACCCCCAGGGTAGGGGAGAGCACCACCCCCCTTGGGAGCCCGTTCCAGACCTTGGCCACTCGAACTGTGAAGAAGTTCTTCCTAATGTCCAATCTAAATCTGCTCTCTGCTAGCTTGTGGCCATTGTTTCTTGTAACCCCCGGGGGCGCCTTGGTGAATAAAACCTCACCAATTCCCTTCTGTGCCCCCATGATGAACTTATAGGCAGCCACAAGGTCGCCTCTCAACCTTCTCTTGCGGAGGCTGAAAAGGTCCAGGTGCCCCAGTCTCTCCTCGTAGGGCTTGGTCAGCAGGCCCTTAACCATACGAGTGGCCCTTCTCTGGACCCTCTCCAGGTTATCCGCATCCCTCTTGAAGTGCGGCAGCCAAAATTGCACGCAGTACTCCAACTGCGGTCTGACCAGCGCCCGATAGAGGGGAAGTATCACCTCCTTGGACCTATTCGTCATGCATCTGCTGATGCACGATAAAGTGCCATTGGCTTTTCTGATGGCTTCGTCACACTGCCGACTCATGTTCATCTTGGAGTCCACTAGGACTCCAAGATCCCTTTCCACCTCTGTGCCACCCAGCAGGTCATTCCCTAGGCTGTAGGTGTGCTGGACATTTTTCCTCCCTAGGTGCAGCACTTTGCATTTCTCCTTGTTGAACTGCATCCTGTTGTTTTCTGCCCACTTGTCCAACCTATCCAGGTCTGCCTGCAGCTGTTTCCTGCCCTCCGGCGTGTCCACTTCTCCCCATAGCTTTGTGTCATCTGCAAACTTGGACAGAGTACATTTGACTCCCTTGTCCAAGTCACTGATGAAGACATTAAAGAGTATTGGTCCAAGGACCGAACCCTGCGGGACCCCACTGCCCACACCCTTCCAGGTCGAGACCGACCCATCCACCACGACTCTTTGGGTGCAGCCCTCTAGCCAATTCGCCACCCACCGGACTGTGTAGTCATCCACATCACAGCCTCTTAACTTGTTCACCAGTATGGGGTGGAATACCGTATCGAAGGCCCTCCTGAAGTCTAAGTATACGACATCCACCCCTACTCCTGTGTCCAGGCGTTTCGTAACCTGGTCATAAAAAGAGACTAGATTGGTCAGGCACGATCTGCCCACCACAAACCCGTGCTGGTTTCCCCTCAGCATAATTTGCCCTGCCGGGCTCTTGCAAATGTGAGCCTTGATAATTTTTTCAAAGACTTTACCAAGGATGGAGGTGAGACTGACTGGCCTATAGTTGCTCGGGTTCTCCTTCCTCCCCTTCTTGAAAATGGGGACCACGTTAGCCCTTTTCCAGTCCTCCGGGACTTGGCCCGTGCGCCACGAGCGTTCGAATATTCCCGCCAGTGGCTCTGCAATGATGTCGGCCAGTGCCTTCAGCACCCTCGGATGGAGCTCATCCGGGCCTGCCGACTTAAAGGCATCCAGTTCTTCCAAGTGACTCTGCACCACCTCAGGATCTACGTGTGGAAGTCTGGCGCCTTGCTGCTGCCTCTCTACAACCCCAGAGAGAGACTTGTCGTGCCCCTCGCTTAGGAACACTGAGGCAAAGAACTCGTTGAGGAGTTCAGGCTTGTCCCCCCTGTCTGTCACCAATTGTTTCTGCCCATTTAGCAGCGGTCCTATTCCTCCCTGGGCCTTCCTTTTACTCCCAATATATCTAAAAAACAATTTCTTGTTGTCTTTTACTTGGATTGCCATCCTCAGCTCCATGGTAGCTTTGGCCCGCCTAACTGCCTCCCTACAAGCACGAGCAGAGGAGGTATATTCATCTTTGGTGATTTCTCCCTGTTTCCACTTTTTATGTGCTCCCCTTTTGGCCCTTAGGCTGCCCTGGATTTCTCTGGTCAGCCATGGAAGCCTCCTGGCCCCTTTCCCTTTTTTGCCTCGCTCGTGGATCGTCTTGCTTTGTGCCCGAAGGATCGTTTCCTTAAGGCACAGCCACCCTTCTTGGGCTCCCATCCCTTCAAATCTCCTACTCTGCAGTGCGTCCTTGACTAATCGCCTGAGTGCATTGAGATCAGCTTTCCTAAAGTCTAGCACTTTCACCCTACTAGTTACCTTACCCACTCGCCCTCTTATGTTGAATTCTATTATTAGGTGATCACTGTCTCCCAAATGGCTACTGATCTGTAGGTCCCCTATCATGTCATCCCCTGTTGCCAATACCAGATCCAGTATGGCATTCCCCCTAGTGGGACCACGCACCTCCTGTGTCAGGTGGAGGTCCTGTACACTGGTTAGAAACCTGCGTGAGCGATGGGACCTTGCTGTCTGCGTCTCCCAGCAGATGTCTGGGTAGTTCAGGTCCCCCATGACTACCGCCTCTTTAGCTTTTATGGTCTCCGAGAGTTGCCTCACGAGCCCCGCATCTATTTCTTCCCCTTGGTGTGGGGGTCTGTAGCAGACCCCTACCACCAAATCCCTTTCTCCTTGCCCCCCATGTAGCCTAACCCACAATCCTTCTACTTCCTCAACCTCGGATTCTGTCTTGATGAGGGTTAATGTATATTGCTCACTGACATAGAGCACAACCCCCCCCTTTTCTTCCCCGACCTGTCCTTTCTGTACAATCTATAGCCCTCAATATGTACCGCCCAGTCATGGGATGAATCCCACCAGGTCTCTGTTAGCCCCACTAAGTCATAGGTGTTTAGTGCAAGCAGGAGCGCTAGTTCATCCTGCTTGTTCCCCATGCTCCTAGCATTAGTATATAGGCACTTGAGCCCTGCGACTGGCGCCTTTGCTGCCCCCCCGCTCCGAGTCCCAAGGGGCCCATTGTTTCTTACCTTCTTGTTTCTTACCTGTGCCGTAGTGCTGGCCTCCCCATGGCTTTCAGGTTCCCAATGTTCTCCTTCTTCAGGCTGGGCTGTCCTTGTGGGTGCCACATGGTTTGGTGGTCCACAGCTTCCCCTGCCCTCGTACTCCCCTCCCCCCGACGAGCCTAGTTTAAAGCCCACCGGAGGAGATCCGCCAACCTAGTAGAAAACACATGCTTACCTTTGGGGGACAGGTGAAGCCCATCCCAGCTGAGCATGTCCCTCGTCGTGATGTGCGGGTCGTTGTCCAGGAAGCCGAAGCCTGCCTCGAGACACCACTGCCGAAGCCGCCAGTTGGTTTCTCGGATGCAGTTCTCCTGCCGTCTTCCTCGTCCGGTCACTGGTAGGATGGAAGAGAAAACCACCTGTGCACCCAACTCCTTCAGCACGCCGCCCAGAGCACTGTAATCCACCATCAGGTGATCGGGGGTTCTCCTGGCCGCATCATTAGTACCCACATGGACTAGGACCATGGCGTAGTAATCGATGGGCTTGATCCTGGCCTGGATTACCTCCGTCACATCCCGAATCTTTGCTCCAGGGAGGCAGCATACCTCTCGTGCCGAGGGGTCCTGGTGACAGATGGGTCCTTCCGTACCTCTCAGGATGGAGTCGCCTATGACGAGCACTCGTCGCCTCCTCCTCTGGGTCCTCGTGGATCTCTTGATCTGTTTGGAGTGTGAAGAACGTGGTGTTTCTTCTTGCCCAAGGGTTTCCTCCTCCCCTTCCATCTCGTGCAGGGTCGCCAGGGCCTCGTACCTGTTCACCAGTCGGACTGGAGAAGCTGGTACCGGTTCGCTGCGAGCTGCTCCGGTCCTGGCCATGACCGTCTGCCACTCTGCTGCGGAGGGCACTCCCCGGGGTGCTTCTTCCTTGGGTGCCTGGGCCTGCAGGGAAAGGAAAAAACTATCAATTTCATCCTCCGCCTCCCTGCTCCCCCTCAGCCTGCTAACCTCCTCCCGGAGCTCCCTCACCTGCGCCTCCAGAGCCCCAAGACAGGCACCTGCCAGACAGGTGTGGGGGCCCCCAATCTCTGCCCCCCCGGCCCTGCTGGGGATCCCCCACAGGCCAGGAGGTAGGGGGACATCAGCTCCCCCATGGGCTCGGTCTGGGTGGAGGCCTCAGACCTGCCCCGGGTAGCCTTGTCCCCCTGGGCAGAGGCCCTAGCAGCACTCCTCGTAGACACCATTCTACCAGCTGCTGTTTGTAGACCTGCGCGGTGTCTACGCCCTACCCTACAGGAGTCTCACTCCTGGCCCGCCCGCCGGCACGAACGCCTGCGCAGACGCCGGTGTGCTCTTACAGAGCGCGCCTGTTTGCACGCTCTGTTCGCGCCGCGCAGCTCGGGAGCACGGCTCCCTACCGGCTCATCTATATGGGACCCAGGGGGCTTCCCCTCCGGATCCGGCTCAGCTGCGCCGGGTCCCTCCGCCCCACTTACCTTCGGGGGATCAGCTGCTGCTGCCCCCGCTGCCGCTTCCTCTGCTGCTGCTGCCGCCGCCGCCGCCGCCGCCGCCTCCGGTCAGTCAGTTGGTAAAAGGGGCACACGTGCGTGCGGGACACACGTGTGCTGACTCCTCTCCTTCCCGCTGCTGGTTCCCGAGCAGTTGACTCGTGCTCTCTTACCTGCATACCTAAACCTGAATTCCTAGCTGTAGCTGAAGAATGATCTCTGGGTAGATCTATGATTTTGAAAAGACCTAAAAAGTTAGTGCTAAAGAAGCCGTGATATAGAGATCAGGAGCAGCCAACAAAAAGGAAAATCTGCAAAATAAAGTTTGCAAAATCTGCAACATCAAGCTGAAGAAGGTTAGCTTAATTAGGACATCAGAAAAGACAGTAATGTCACTTTTGTCTCATCTCCTTAATTCTTTTAAAATAACAAAATATTGTGCATACTTTGCATGCAGTTTGTTATCCAATTCTTATGTTATTTGTAAGCAAACTGCCTTCGAACAGTGTGCCACCCACGACAAAGAACCAAGAATGAAAAGTTAAATATAAAAAAAACAGTGCTTGGAAATAGAAATGTTCGCAGATCACGCATGGAGGAGAGACCTAGGTTGGAATACACTGTTTTGGAAAAAGGAGGCCAATATGATACACTCAGCTCAGCCTTCAATGCTGGATCTAAATATGAAATTACTTGAAAAATAAATTCAAGCAAATGTAAATCATTGCATTGCAGTCCATTCCTTTCCCATAGTATTTTACTCAGCATGCCTGAAGCAGATCTTGGAATTGTTATTTTTAGACTGTGCTGTGTGTTTGAACCTATACTATTGTATGGGGAAACTCAAAAATTTGAGATGAGGTTAAATATTTCAGTTTAAGGTCTGTATTTGGGCATGCAGGCACAGCAGCGTCCCTTCAATGACCACCTGAGGGTGGCTGACAGGACAAAATAATCTTGCTGCATACAGGAGCTATGGAGGGAGGCCTGGGTCAGAGTTGGTTGCAAGGATTTTAGGTGCCAGAGTTCCTCTGGTAATGGGTGATAGGAGGCAGGACAAGAAACTTTAGTGATCAGGGTGGAAGCAAAAATCTGGCCCCCGTTCTGAGAAACTGAATGTCAGTGTGACTGCTGAGATGTTTGCAATGAAGGAAGCCAAGAGGAAAATCTGGAGACAAAACAGTTGAGAGAGCAGATGTGAACACTATTCAGGAGGACAGTGACTCTGTTGAAAGTATCACTAACAGAGGCCATGCCGTGCAGGAGCAGTTAAAGTGAGAGGAGATAACTGAACACTCCACTATTCCCCATCTTTTTCCAACATTGCACCTAGATGCCCAGAGGTCCTTCCTGCAGAGAGAACTTAATGCTGGCCCAGGGCTCTGAATGGGTCAGGCCTGCCCTCAGGTCTCCCCCATTCCAGAGAGCAGAAAGCTCTTTATAGCCTTCTTGACTATGGAAGAATAATAGAGCGATTCTTCTGATGCAAAGAACTCAGAAAGATCCCAACAGGGCAGGATGTTTTTGACACTGCAGATTCCTTTTTGAAGTCTCTGGATTTATCTTGTGAATCCTGTGTACATGTTTGCACACCTAACAGTGCTGATTCTGCGACGCTTCCCATGGCACCTGTAAAAAGACTGCATGACACCCAGGATGTTGCAGCACCCTGCTTGAAAATAATTGTTCTAGACACAAATCACACAGACACATTTCCAGTGATTCTTTCCCAGGCATGGATAATGGTTTTTCATATAGTTTTCATAGTTTCATAGTTAGTAGGGTC
>NW_026775412.1:0-19498 GCF_030867095.1 Alligator mississippiensis
TGACAAATAGGCACTAGGGGTCCAGCTCAAAATGCTATGGGTACTCCATCTCCAAAAGAGATGTTTCCTAAAAAACTGACAACGCTTGTATAGCTTATGTCAGTAAAGTTTTATTGAACTGAATTGAACTGAAAACGAGCCAGGAAGAATGAAGAGGAAGGATACCTAGCAGAGGAGGAGCTGCGTTTTTCTTTAACGTTGGGCTTAGGGTAAGAAATCAGAGAGAACTGATTCTGGCTGAAAGTAGAACAACTACAGGAGACTTACAAAAGTGAGAAGAGTCTTTCATAGTGCTTAGGGTCGGAAGGGACCTAAACAGATCATCAGGTCCGACCACCATCTTATAATGATCATTATGCTGAAGCAAGTTGTTTTAGCTATTTTTAAGCCCTTTTGTATTTTAAAAGTAGAGGGTGTTAAAATAATGTCCAAAGAGATGAGATATCAATACAAGCAGAAAGTACTAAACTGAATTCTGTTCTCAATGGAAACCTTGCTTTTCTAATGATATTATTCCTGATACATTATCTTATAATAGGGAGAAGATCCATTGTTTTGTAAAGCAAGCAGGGTTTGAGCCACACTATTCTTTTTACAAAAATAGATTTTATATTTAATTAATTATCTTAATGCCTAGGAAAAAACATCCAGAATCTGCTTGCTGCTATAAACATCACTTTCAAACATAGGATTAGATGACAGAGTTTGGTGACATTTGAAAGAAAAACCTGAATATGCACATAGAAGATTACTGATACTAATCTCTTTAAGTTTACTGTAGTGTTAAAAGTTGCTGGCAGTACAGTTATCAAAATGTATATGCATTGCAATGAGTCCAATCCCTAAAATCAGGGCAGGTTCAGCCCTGTTGAAGTATGACAGTTGCAGGAATGGTTTTTCATATTTTAAGGCAACCTTAGATTATGATGAAAGTAATTCTGCCTTCTCACTATAATCATTTTAATGAAGAAAAAATCAGAAGCCATATTACTGTGACAATTGGTGGACTCCAGATGTTTACACTGCTCATTCTGAAACTGATTACTAAGGTGAGTATATTTGGAATATTATAGCTTTTACTCTAATGGAATATCAAATATCTTTTGATACTGATCTACAGAATACAGTTTCCATAAGCATTTGTGGTGAGTCCAGGAATTTGTGTAATTGATACAAGTACAGAGCATCATAATAATTGGATATAGAACTGGAAGGTGGATTACAGTGGAGGTAGGTACATCAAATATAAATCTCTGTGCACAGACTTATATTAAAGATTGACAACATGTAATTTTGCAAGGTTCAAAACATTCTATAAAGTGCACACCCTAACTATAGACATGGTTAAACTGGTTGGTATTATTTGTATGTGTGCTTAAGAAATTATACAACTGGCTATCTTCAGTTGGATCCAATTTTATGAAATACCATTTTTTCTCTAAAACTTGTGTCTGGTGCACTGAAATCAAACATTGCCTCTACACATTTCTCTATTACACTGTGGGGTGCATCTACATGAGCATTTAAGTGCAACTACATTTAATGTGCATTTAGCGATTTTTGGCAGGTGTCTACACATGCAGGGACTTGGCACTAAAGTTAGTGCACTTGTCACTCAAGTTAGTGCCAAGTCCCTGCAGCCCTGCCATGCGCCTCTAGTGGCTGGGCAGACCCGGCACTAAAGTTAGTGCCAGGATGTGTCTACACCTGCATTAAAGCACTTTAACTAATCACACCTAAATTTGATACCTGCAAATGCCGGGTTGGGCTTTGGCATTCTGTTGAGCTTTGGCATTTGCAGATATCAAATTTAGGTGCGATTAGCCTAATTTCACCATTTTAATACACATTAAGGGTGTGCACATGTGGACACGTATGCATTAAATTAGGATAATGCACATTAACACATCTTGTGTAGACACACTCTGGATTACTGTAGGGTAGGGATGAACCAGGTGTAAGCTTTTAGACCCTGCAGAGGAGGATATTGAAGACTACTCATGTGGCTCTTCTCTCAGTGGAAGCTATCCCTCCTGCAAGGGGCTCACAGAAGTAGGGCAGAGGCTGGTGGGTACTGCATGAGAGCAAAAGGGAGAGCAGACCTGACCTTGTGTTTCCCCTCCTCCTATTCCTGCAGAGATTCTGACCTAATTTTAAAGAGTACACATGTACTAATTTAGCAATAGTCAATTTTATCTTTGACATAGACATTCTGAAAATTCTAGCAAAAGCACCTACTAAAGAGAAGAAAACATATAATTAAATCAATAATTATTCACATGGGTGTAGGTTGTAGCGTGTTGGTCTAAGGGCATAGGCAGACAAGGTTCTTTGGGTGAAATCTGATATCTTTTATTAGACCAACTTAAATAGTTGGAAAACAATTATTAAGCAAGCTTTCGGGTTCAAAACCCCTTCGTCAGGCTAAGGAAATTTCAGCAGTTGGTGTGCGCTCTCCTGATGAGTGAAAAGTAAAGAAAAGTAAATCCAGGGGCTGGCATTCCATCCAGAGAAAGCACACCACCAAATTCTGAAATTGTTTTCCTACGATTTAACGATTGGTCTAATAAATGATCAAAGATATCAGATTCACCCAAAGAACCTTGTCTGCCATAATTATATCCAGGCACTTCTAGCATTAAAAAGAGTTGTTTAACAAGAATACAGTTTAGTGGATGATAATTCAGTCCTACCACCTTACAGTTCCTATGATCTACCTGTATGCTTTTTAGTTAACTACCAGGCATTCACTTCCCTTTGTATGTAATGCTGTTCCAATAAGGCTTGTTGCAGAGTTGCCAACTCTTACGATTTCTTTATGATACTCCCAATATCAGGTTTTTGGGTTTTTTTACTCCAGTGTGTGAGATCATCAGATCATGTGAGAATCTTAGCTTTAGTTAAGCAAATGAAAAAAAAATGTTGCTAGCTTTCATGTTTGCAGAGGGAAAACTGCTGCTTCTAAGGACTCAAACCAGAAGGTAAAAGAAAAGATCTCTACATTTTTAGGGTTGTTTTTTTTTTTTTTCACTTGCCTGTCTGATTTTTACACCAGCCTCAGTTTAGGGTGGGTCTGACATGATGTTTGAATGTTTAGTCTTGGAAATATTGCTGTTGGGCTTTGGCTCGTTGTTATACATCATTGCACATTTCATCCCAGGAAAGAATCATCAAAGCAATCTTATAGTCCTTAGTAAGACAAAATTCTATATGGGAATGCAGCTGAAATCTCAGTCCATCCCTTAGCAACGCTTTGTCAGTGCAGAGCTGAGCAGCATTGATTTGGCAGTTGTAGTATATAGCTTGTTCTGTGACTGCCCGGGCTTAATAACAATTATCATAAATAATTGTTTACTAAATACTACTTTGCAGTGAGTTTTCAAAGAAAAGAACAGAAACTGACAGAGGAACACATGTAAAGTGTCCATTGTTGCTAGTTTAATTTATGCCACCATTGTGCATTAAAGAAAAGGACAAGTCAGTAGATATAAATGTACTTGTTGGTACAGAGATTCCAGTTCCTCTGGCCAACTGTTGGAGCATCTCCTAATGGTAAGTAAAGTACATACCGGCTCCTTTCTTACTCTACTTAGGACAGGAACTGAGTATGGCTTCTATAAGTGATTTGGGTTTTTGGTTGTAGCTGTGTTGGTCTAAAGACATAGCCAGGCAAGGATCTTTGAGTAGATGTGATATCTTCTATTAGAAAACCGAGTAGTTGGAAAAAGGTTCTTGGCAAGCTTGCAGGTGCAATCACCCTTCTTCAGGCATAGGGAGTCCCCCATAAGTGATTTGGGGAACTGGTGCTGCCACTTCTGAGCTAGGCAGGTAGGCAACTTGGCTCCTTTCCCTTTAGGTAAAGTGATGAATGTTTGCTCCCTCCATCCTTCTTTCCCTCTTTCAAGTTTGGTCTCGTTTATAGTATTACATAGCATTGATGAAAAGGGAGAGATCTGAGTCTGAATAGAGCAGAGAAAGTGGATTTGGGGAGAAGGGAGTATATGGGGAAGGAAGTAAAGAAGGGTCTACTTTACTGTTTCCACATTCTTTATTTTTCCTTCCTTTCCATACACTTTCATCTTACACCCCCCCCCCCCCCCCGCCCCCATTCTGTCCTGAAAAACCTTTGGTTTTACATTTCCACTCCCTAGCCCCTTCTGCAAATATGCTCACTTGTTTCTGTCACACAGACCTGTCCAATTGATTCTGCTCCTGGAGCTCCCTAGAAACCTCATTCTAGCTTCTTCCTGTTCTGATTCTTTCTTCTACTTTGGGTTCTGCTCCTCATTGTGCCTTTCCTCCCACAAAACAAGCAGTGCTCCAAACACTCTGAGAGAAATGTTTATTCCTCAAACCCATTTTGAGGAACAGCTGCATCTTTGCTCCCCATCAGCTGCTGAATGTTACTGGAGTGTGCCAGCCAGGCATTTGCAGAGGGACACTAGCAGATGTTAGTGCAAAGAAACTGCGTTGTCAACAGCTCTGGCTGGGTACCCTCCCCACACCATCAGAAAAGGGAATTACCCTAGACTGGAGTTTCCCTACAGACTATAGAAAGGTCTGAAAACAGGTAGTCTGTGGCGGAAAGCTGCATAAAAAAGCAGACCTGCAGTTTTGCTTGTTTAGGTTCTAAGTGCTGGAACAACTGAAATCTGATGAGTGATCTTTATTCTCAAGGGGAAGTTGCACTTAGCTTGCCTGAGGAATTACTGTGGGATCTGTTTGCTGCTTTCATGACCTTTCTAATTTTGTGAGGTCCAAGGCATCTTGCAGTCTTCCTGTTGGATAGAAATGACTGGGAAACAAGTGTTGAATGTCAGGATTTTAGCTTTATTTTCATAAATACAAAAATAAAGTGAGAAACTACAAACTAGGATTAAATCTCCATTAATATCCAATTATGCTTGGACAAGTGGAGTTCAGTATAACTACTCTTGGGGGTCCAGATTATCCACCCAAGAAACTGCTTGCAGAATCCGTTACCCTGGCTAGTAGCGTTGACTAGGCAGCACATTTTATATTGTGGCTTATTTGTTTCTATAATAAGCTCTAGGAGTCATTTCCTGGTCAGGCTATTAGTTAAGTTATACTGCATTTTATAATTTTTTTTCAGATGTGTCTTAATATAGAATCATAGAAAATTAGGGTTGGAAGGAACCTCAGGAAGTCATCTAGTTCAACCCTCTGCTCAAAGCAGGACCATCCCCAGCTAGATCATTCCAGCCAGGGCTTTTGTCTAGCCAAGTCTTAAAAACCTCCAAGGATGGAGACTCCACAACTGCTCTGAGTAGCCTGTTCCAGGGCCTTACTACCCTCCTCTTGAGAAAGTTCTTCCTAATATCTAGCCTAAACTTTTCTTGCTGCAACTTGAGACCTTTGCTCCTTGTTCTGTCATCTGCCACCACTGAGAGCAATCCATTTCCATCATCTTTGGAGCCACCCTTCAGAAGTCGAAGGCTGTTATTAAATCCCCCCTCAGTCTTCTCTTCTCCAGACTAAATAGACCCAGTTCCCTCAGCCTCTCTTTATTCTTGTGCCCTAGCCCCCAAACCATTTTTTTTTTTTTGCCCTCCTTTGGATTCTCTCCTATGTCTACATCCTTTTCGGAGTGGAGGGCACAAAACTGGACACAGTGCTCCAAATGTGGCCTTACTAGTGCGAACAAAGGGGAAATATCACTACCCTCGATCTGCTGGCAATGCTGCTACTAATGCAGCCGGAATTCTAATAGAATAAATAGCTAGATCTAATGTGGCCCAGTAAGCTGTTAGACTTCTTCGCAACAAGGGCACTTAAAGATATCCCATTTTAATTTTAAAACTGTGTTAGAGATTATAATAAGGAGAAATCTTACATGGCAAAGGAAACATTTTTGTGCCTTACTAAGACTGCTGCTGTGCAAAGTCAATACACTAGATGGGGTGCTTGCTATGCTGATATGCAAGTTTGTCCCATACCTGGGTTTCAGGTTTCCAACTGGATCTTGACTTCTCACATGAAAGAGAGGTCATAAATGATTATTTCTCTTTTATGAAGTTATATCAAAGCACTAGAACCTTTTCATAGCAGAATTAATGAATTACTTTAAGTTTTTAGCATTTAGGTTTCCTTTATAGCTGCCGACTAATGGTACAGCACTGTTTTGAAATTCCTGAGGGTAATTTGTTTTGCAATCCATAAAATGTATTTTTAAACAATTTAAAAAGTGCTTATCAGTCATTGTTACTGCACTGAGCCCAGGTAATGTAATGAGCCTTGCATTATTAGTTGTGCTGCTGAAATCTGAGCCCTTCCTAGTATTGATTCTGCTGTGCTTGGCTAAGGTCTGATCTTTTTATATTGATCTTTCAAAGACCCTGAACGAGGAGCAGGTGAAAAACATTTTTTGTTGCTACTCTTGTTATACTTAATTGTATTGCACTGTTTTGGAACATATAGAGGCCTGTACAGGCAGTCCTTGGACTTATGACACAATTGGTTCCTGAAAGCCGTGTCTTAAGTCGAAAGGTAACTCTGAACTGATTTTTCCCATAGGAAACAATGTTATAAATGGGGGATTGGTTCCTGAACCAAGGCCTGATACCCTATTTTCACCAGAAATAACCAAGAATATTGTACTCAATCAATTATAGATGAATAATATAGCTACGTTAATGTATTTCTATTGTAAATAGCAATCATATTGATTTGGAAGGACTTCTTTGAGGTGACTTTTCTGGACTTTTCAATTGAAGGGCTCTTGGTTGAACTTTTTGAAGGGTTCTTGGCTGGAGTCTTCTTGGGCTGCAGGTTTTTCTGGAGTCTTGTCTGCTTTCTTAAAGAAAGTGTCCAAGGAAGTTTGGACAGATGTTCTCCAGGGAGATGGGCAACGCAGCAAACTAGTTCACTGGCATGGCGTCAGGTCAGATCAAGCATTGTAAAGTCGGAAGTTGAACATCAGAATATTGAAACAGGGTGTCAATTTACAAATGTAATTGTGAAACGTTGTAACTCAAAACATAGTAGAGTCGAGGACTGCCTGTATTCTTTACTGAGAGGGTGTTGCATGCTCATGGTAATACTGGACTTGAGCTCATTACAAAGTCTGCTGTCATTAGACTGGATTTTCAACATCTGTATGAAGTGTTTTGTCTCTGAGTTAAAAGCAACAGATTATGAACTCATCCCTTACATCATGTTCAGGCTTCCTTGCATCTACATTTTTGTATCCCTATGAGAGAGCACTCAATAGTGAGGGGGGAGGTCTGAGACTTCCCTTTTTGTGTTGTACACTAGAGCAGTCTTGCTATAGAGCTATTTTTAATGCCATTCAGCAAAAACTGTTATAGTTAAAATAAGGCATGTGTACCTAGGGCACTATTTCAGTAGCATATTTGAGTATGCATTCTTCACCTTGCTATCTTTCTGGCTTCTTGGAAACTTCAAAATGAAGTCTGCAGAACCAAAAGCAGATTTATAATCCCTTTGTCATTCCAAAAAATTATAGAAATGTTCATGTTGAAATGATTTAAGCTGAAAAGTCCTTGGAATAAACCACTGTTTGTAATATTAAAGAAATCTCTATTTTTTTAGTTTTGAGTTTTAACATAGTGTTAGCACAAGAAATAAATTTTCTCCCTAAATGTAGGGCCAGATCCAAAAGGTTAGTGAAGCCAGTTGAAATCCTAACTATGCATTCAGCAGACTTTGGAACAGGCCTGCAGTGCTCCACAGTGGAGCTCTAAGACTGAAGTTCTTTAATTTCAGAAGAAGTACATTTATGAACAGTCGCAGCGTAAGCTTCCACACACCACAATATCAACATACAATGACTCTGATTCAAGCTGAGCACTTTTTGACTAGAGTGTCAGTCTGTGAAGGTCTTCATTCCTTAACCTCTGTCTGGCAAGGTATCAATAAATACCAAATACAATATTGGGATTATTCAGATATGGATGATCCTGCACTGAGCAGGGGGTTAGATTGGCCAGCTTCTTAGCAGCGGAAGCCGCACTAAAAGGGGCAATGATCCCTCACGGACTTCCTAGCTGCCTAGGCAGGCAGCCCCCTATTGCCACACTGTGTGGGCAAGTGGCCCCTCCTCCTCGCTTCCTTGGCTTTAAGCTCCCCTGCTGCACCCCACTGCAGGCTCCCCTGGCATTGCAAGCTGTACTGCACCATGCCCTGCCCTGCCCTATCCCCTGGAGAGAAAAGGGATGGGGAGCCTAGAGACCCCTCTGCAGCGGCAGTCAGAGCAAAGAGAGGGCAGCAGCCAGAGGGAGCTGGGGGGTGCAGATTAGCTCCTTGTGGGCCATATGCAGCATGCGGGCCGCCACTTAGCCCTTGACTGGGTGATTCCTGATGTCTCTTCCATCCCTACTTATCTCTGATTCTGTGAACAGTACCTTTGTGATGCACATAGTAGTCTTTTATAGAACTAGACAACATCCCTTAAATAAATGGTATATAGGTTACAGATCAGTTCTCATGGATTTGTACCAGTCTCATAAGCAGGGATCCTGGTTTTCCCTGATAGAAAATTGCAAATTCTCTGATTAAAAAATTGCAAATTCTCTGATATCCCCTCCCTCCCCCCAAATCTGTGATTAAAATGAAAGGGCCCCTCATAGCCCCCTGGCCCTGCTGGTGTCCCTGACTCCCCACAGCCTCCTGGCCCTGGTGGCATCTTTCACTCCTCCCCACAATCCTGCTGATGCTCCTTGCCCCCCACCCACAGCTCCTGCTCCCCCAGCCCGGCTGGAGAGGACTCCCAGCTGCCAGGGCTATGGGGCTAGGGACCCGGGTCCACAGCCCCTTGCCCCTGGCAGGAGGCAGTGGCTGCTGCAGTGAAGCAGAGCCCAGCTCCCATCCCCCCCGCCACTGTCTGCTGCCTGCCCACTGTAGGCTTGGGCAGAGGGAGGCTGCTCCCCACCATGGTGTACACTCCTGGGGGGCAGGAGGGATCCATGCCCCCCACATCTGTGCACAGGGCGGAGGCCGTGTGCTGCCTACTGTGGGCTCCACCTCCCCTGGCATTTCTGCAGCCTGGCATGTGTGACCCAGTGCTGCAAAGAACAGCAGAGCCACTCAGGAAGCTGCTTGCTGCTGCGAGCTCTGCACTGCCCTAGCGAAGTATCCCTGCCTGCATGGCTGCCATGGAGGTGGCAGCATGGGGTTGAGTGAAGGGGACATGGGCAACGCAGAGCTCGCAGTGGCAGGCAGCTTCCTGCATGGCTCCACTGTTCCCTGCAGCACGGGGTTGAATACACTGGGCTATGGAGGCCCCAGGGGAGGGCAGCAGTGTGGGGAGCACAAGCCTGAATCAGGCAGCATGCAGCCGCCACCCCAGGCACAGATCATGGGGGCGCAGGTCCCCTTTGCCCCATGGGAGTGTGTGCAGAGACGAGGAGCCAGCCCCCCCGCCCTGCCCCCTCCCCCCCCCCGACAAGCTGCCCATGGCCCCATCCTGCTCCCTGCTGGAGCCCTGCAGCCACAGATTGTGGCTCCGAGCCCCAGGCACTGCCCAGCTGGGCAGCAACCCCACCCACAGCCCCAGTCCTGCTCAACTCCCTCCCTCCCTATGGGGGCCTAACTCCTCCCTCCCACCCCACAACTTACCTGCGGGAACTGCTCTCCAGGCTGCCTGGCGGCCATGTGTATATACATGCACATGGCGCCCCCGCCTGACTGCTCTCCTCCCACTCCCTCCCAGCTCCCTGCAGGCTAAAACTGTCAGCTTGCAGGGAGCTTGTTGTAAAACTGCAAAATGCATCCGTTTCTCCAGTAAAATAAGAAATTCATGATTGCCTCAGGTAAAAGGTAAAATCCACAGTTTACTCTGGTTTTTCCATGGGAAACGGAAAACCCAGATCCCTGCTCATAAGTAATCAGATTACACTATGCCATAGCTTTTTAGGGAAGGGGAAAAATCAAAATCTTTCTTTCATGATTGATTATTGCTATGTTTTTGTCTTACAGTAGCATCTAGAAGCCCCAGTCATGGACCAAGACCCCATTGTGCAGGTTGCTATACAAACACAGAACCTGTGCCTGTGCCAAAGAGCTTATGATTTTATGCATTTGACCATAAGACATTAACATGAATTTCTGTGGAGAGCAGAGAGTGGGGACAAGGGAATTAGTAAAGTGATATGTAGAACCACATGGACTTCACATTTTCAATACCTAGGTATGAATGCACACATAGAAATGGAAAACAAAATCAGACAATACTTGCTTATGTGTTGAAGAGGGTTGTACATAAAACAATAATTAAATTTCCCCCAGAAATTTTGAGGTTTTGGCATTTGGTTTTGTTTGCCATCAGAATGAAATCAAGATTGTTCAGAAAAAGAAAGAGAGAAAGAGAGAGAACACTAGCCAAGCTAACATATCCAATAGGCAGGTGGTTTGGACACTTATCTAAATGTAGCAGACCCAATTTTAAGTCTCTGCTATAACTGAATTGGAGCAGGAAACTGAACCTAGATTTTCCAAAGCCCAACTGAGTAACTTGACTAGCAGGATCTTTCTCTGTGTCTGGTTTTGACCATAAACTCCTTCTGGGACTTCAGAAAGTTTAATCAAAACTATTATATTTTATGAACATTTCAATATCAGCAAATCCCCATTTTCAAACAAAATGTTTTCACAATATGTTTTTGTTTCAATGCTAGTTCAGCGCTGGCTCTTTTTTCATAGTCAGTAGCAGGATGGGACATTGAGCTGTCATCCAAAGAAACATCAGACATATTTTTACACTTATGCCAGTATGAAGTACGGAAAATTAGTAGCATCAAAATGTTCTTGTACTTTTTATTGTTGTTTGTTATGAGAGTGGGAGTTGTTTAGTGCTTTTTGGCTTTTGTTAGGGCATTGTTCCTTTTTATTTATTTTACAAAAATAAGTTTTCATTTTCAGTGGGCCACATAAGGATATATTTCAGTTTAGAAGATAATGTTCATAATGAATACATATGTCTGAGAGGAGATTATTTTATTATGAATTGTAATTCAAAATGTATACAGCACGATAAAGAAATGGAAGCTACTTTGTTACTGAATATCTTCATGCTATATTTTGTTTTTCCCCCAAATTAATCATTTAAAGAGAACCCTATTATTAAGCATTGCTTTTAGTTATTTCTTCAATTTCATCTAGAGAAAATGAATGAGGAGAATGCTTTGAGATGTTACCAACAGTAATCACAGATATTGGTGGAGAAGTAATTGGCCAGATGGTGGAAACCTTTGCAATGCATCAGCTAAAAGGAAAATCATACAGCAAATAAATTATATAATTTCCCCTCCTGGATTAGTCTTCATTTGTATAACTATTTCCTAAAAAGATGTGCTTAGTTAATGGGATAAATGAAACATGAAAAAAAGAACTGGTCACAGCAGCTGTGGCCAGCTATGTTTTATGGAGGGAAAAAGTAACATAAAAATAGTGTTGTAACATAATCCGGTTGTCAAAGGCCCCAGAAGAAATGTTCCATCAGGTTGGAGGTGGGGGAGTCCCACCCCACCTCCTTCATATGAATGGTCAGTTGTGCTGAATGGTGACAACCTGAGAATCACAACAGTGATTCTGTGCTGCGCAAGAATACTGTACAGGGAAATTAAGCAGCTTTGGCCCTACTATCAGGGCCTGGTTGCACTAAGGCTCAAGAGCAGTGCTGTCAACTTCTAGGTGGCTGAGGGGTACACACTCCATAACCCACACCAGCCATGAGCTGCTGCAGCCTGAGCAACAGAGGCAGGAGCAGCTAGGTGGGGGTCTTCCAGCTGGACAGCCCTTCTCAAAAGGATTTAGCTCATAGTTTAGTCTCTGTGTGGTGTGAGGAAGAAGGGCTGGTATAATTCCTGCCTGACCCAGCAGATTTATGGCTGAAATTTATTTTTACATTATGGATAACTTCAAATGTTTCTAAAGGTTATAATGTTATGCAGAGATTAGATCCAATTAGATTTAGACACAACATTGACCCAGTGGTAACCAAAGTCATTTTTGGTTAATTCCTGAGGCATCTCCCAAGATGGTTTGAAAGTAAAAGCATGTAAAAGTTTTGGTGAGTTGTAGGGTAAGAATAAACAAACCTAAATGCTAGGTTCAAACTGTTTGACAATGATTGGCCGCTTGTTTATTTATGTATTTATATTTCTTCTAGAACTTCATGTTTATTTGTAGGCTCCTATGTGGATAAGGACTGTGGTTCTTACTGGGTTTGTGCACAGTGCCTACCATAATGGATCCCCTGATCTATGGTTGGACCCTTAGACAATTCTTAAATATAAATAATAAGTAACAATTGCCTGTCACTACCACTAGAGAGTAGGGAACTTCTAAAGGCAGTTGAGCTGAGTGAAAGACAAATTTGTCCCAACATTTCATGTATTACGCTTTTATAGATCTGCATCAAGAGAGCAGTTAAATTGAACTAATTGAAATGTAAATTAAAAGGTTGGGAAAGGATTTCTAATTAAGCCATGAATTCGTTCACTCAGCTAGACAGTTGAAGAAACTTACATAAGCAGATCTCCTCCTACATTGCTTCTTGTTTCCAGACAATGTAAAAATGTCAGTCATTTTAGCTTTAAGTCATATTTTTAGAAGGCAAAAAGTAATCCTTCCCTTCAGTAAGATGTATTACCATAGTATTAATGGCTGAATTTTGTTATTTCAGGTGTTTTCTTCAATACCAGGAACAGCAAATAAGGTTCCTTCTATATAGATTAATTCCTGCAATATTAATGAAGGAGAGCAGAAATGTTGGCCTGGATTGTTGTCATAAGTGCCACGTGTGGAGGGGCCCCTTTTTGCATATGTCTCCCACTCCACATATGGAAAGTGGGGTGCTTTTTGTTTCCATCCATAACATCCCAATCCTTCATCTGGATCCCATGACATGATTGCTGCATTTCTGGGATCAGCATGGGGGAGTGGAGGCTGGGTGGTAAATTAAAAGGCTTGGAAAGGAATTTTAATTAAGTTGAGGGAAGTCTGTGATAGTACAGTTCTGATGCAGCTCAATGCCACACAGTTGAGGCTATGAGATGAGCTGGACCCCAATGGTTCTACCAGATTTTGGTGTCCAATAGATATTTTGCCAACTTTGACCTCTAGACAGAGCCCTGTGAGGGAGGTCAACATGAAATTCTTAACAAAGATTTCTCTTCCTAGTATTCTATAGTGTGAGCTTTTCATGGTGAAGGATGATCTTGGCAATTGACTGTGATGGAAGAATTGTATGCTTAGACTTCATATGGATATATGGAGATCATATGGGGTTATGAGCCAAATTATGTTTTATTAAATTATTAATATAGTTTCACATTAACTGGAATTATTGTGTTCCTGACTGGTTTGCATATAGGGATCTACAGAGACACATGAAGTTCTAGGAGAAATCTATTAAAAAACATTAAAAGGTCAGTCACTGTCAAAGGGCTTGGACCTAGCATTTATGATATCAAAATGAAGGAAGGGCTATCTTACAAAATTTCTGCAAGTATATGTAGAAATGCAAGGGTTCAAATTTGTAAGAAAAGTCCTGGAACATTTGATTTCTTAACTTGTAGTTTGTGACTATTATCCTTCTGCTTCCTGAAGAGTTTTATGATGTAGACCATCACTTCCATAGTGCTAAATAAGCAAGGGAATTCTAGTATAGAAAAGGTTAAGAGCCCCATAAAAACCAAGAAGTGAAACTTACAATAAAAAGGAAGTGAAACTCATTTTATCGTCTGCTCTGAGTGATAGGCAAAAAAATACAAAATGGCATACATGGGGAAAATGTAAAGTAGCTATTTCAAATTCATTATGGTTTAATAATTCAAGTATTATTAATAATGCAAGTAAAGAGAACATTCTTAATGTATTTTTGTTAAGGTCTTTCTAATATTCTCACACTTTTTGGAGCAGAGCAGATTAAGCTTCTCACTGCCATTTGATGTGAAAGGCAACAGAGTTATAAAAACACCTAACAGTTTTTCATGCCAGCTTTAATGAGCCTTTTGACATTGCGCTTAAGAGGGCATCCCTCCCTGCATGTCTAAATATGCTCTCCAAGCAAATTTAAGCAGCATGTTCCTGCTGAAATTTGTTATATTTAGAAATGAATGCAGAAGGGTGTACCATGTCCCCTCCTCCACCTTTGTTGATGCCTTAATATAAAAACCTGTATTCAGAAGTTAATTACACCATCTTAGAATTGCATTCCAAATAGGGATTGCAACTGCAATCCCTATTGTAAAGGGAAAAGCAAAAGAACAATGCTGTACAAATGTCACTTCAGAGTTCTTTTTAGGTCTGATTATCACCCCAGGAGTACAATGATGACTTGTTTTCCACAACAGGAATAGGCTGCCTTACATGACGTGCTGGGAATTTATGCACAGGTGAAAGGAGTGTGACAATAAACAGGGTGCCATTATGTAATAGCCTGGGAAGGAAAGAAATGCCACCAACTCTTTTATAATATATATAATTACCAGTTTTTGACCTTTCTTGAGGTCCTGGAGGTTGATTCAGTTAGGAAGAGCAATTGATGATCGAGTCAGGTACTACTTTAATGCAATCATGCATATTCACAAGAAGGTACACAAAGTTCTGTTTCTTAGAACACTAGGATTCAAACAGCAGGAGGAAGTTTCTTTGCTTACAGTTCCAAGCCTCTTTCTGCCCAGAAGCTCTCCTTATGTTTTCCTTTAAACCACATTTCCAGTGTTCTTTCTGACAGTCTCTTTGACTTCCTTCCTGCCTTCTTTGTTAGTTTTTCTGGTCTTTTCCCCCTCATGCACTCACAGAAGAACCCAGTGCAATCCACATGGCTCAATTTTTGGTGTATGTGCATTTGTTTTGGGTCAAAAAATGGGTCTGTGTTTTGGGTGGAGGTTTCCATTGATTCAGGTATCAAGTTCCATGAAGGAAAGTCATTGTTCCTTTAAACATATTATGATTCCAGGGTGGCTGTTCTACCCACCAGCTTTAATGGAGTTTCACCGCACACTGTATTTGATCATGCAGTTACATCAGCCCCACAAGCTTATGAGAATGTTACCTTGTTGCTGCTGCTTGTTGAGTTAATCATGATTTTATATCCTCTTTTTGCAATAGAAGTTTTCATGTTGCACCACTAGCAACATGGAACCCTTAGACAGGGACGGGCAATTACTTCAAGCAGAGGGCCGTTTGCTGAGTTTTGGCAAGCCATTGAGGGCCGCATGACCGGCAGCCAGGGGCAGATAAATATTAATTTTCTAAATTCTTCAGGGGCCCTGTGGGCTGGATAGAGTGGCCTGGTGGGCTGCATCCGGCCTGCAGGCCGCATTTTTGCCCACCCCTGCTTTAGCATTACACTGGACTAATCGTTCATTGCTGATTCAGTGAAAAGTGCCAGATGCTGAACGATCATTACTTCCTTCAGCAACTGGATTTTTTTGGTCCTTCCCATATACTGACCAGAGCTGACCCTACTTAGCTTGTGCAGTTCAGGAAAATTGAAACCTACAGGGATATGACTACAGACGGGGCTGTAAAATGATTGGCTCCTTGGCTAGCGCTGCAGGAGCAGGTTCTCCCTACCGCATTCTCTTCATACCTGGTGTGCCACCAGCCCACCCTGCCAATTTGTTGGATGAGCTTTAGTCATGTCAATTTGGCTGTAAGTCTGTCCTATGCATTTGGGGGGAAATCATAGCAAAGATTTCAAGCTGCAAAACTTATGATAAAAATAGCTAGCTGCTGCAGACTATCCCCCTTTAACTGTAGGTATATATCTTTGTAAATGTTCAAACACATGCTTGCTGAATTTAATTAGCCTTAGATGCATTTGAGCATTAATTTGGCTGATAGCTGTAGGAATATTTATACCTGGGGAGAAATCCATCCAGGTGCACAGGACTCTGCTTCTCTTGCTGCCACAGCATAACATTGAAGCCAGGAGCTTTAGAAGCAGGAAGGGATTACTCGTAGCTACCTAAATGACTAAGCATTTAAATAGCAAATATTTAAAAAGCAACTTCCCTTCCCGTGGCAAAGTGTTTGGGAAGATGCAGATTCCTTGTGTTGGGGTAGATAAGCCAGCCTATCTCTTTATTGGAGGTCAAGGGGTACCATTCCCAAGTACAGGTTATCTCAGAATTGCCTATTTCAGGGTTTCTTTTACCTTCCTATGATAGTGTAAGAATAATGTTGTAGCCACGAGGCTCCAGAGATTATGCAAGCAGCAAGGATTTCTTCATATGGTATCTTTTATTGGACCAACTACATAGTTGGGATAAAGTTACACAAGCTTTCGAATGGAAGGCATTCTTTGTCAGGTCTCTGATTACAGGAAGGAAGGCACAGCATAATGGAAAAACACCTTTCTGTGAGGCATTTGGACATGAAGCTGGTCTGAATGGAATACTAAAGTAGCAAGATAAATTGAACAAATGAGTAACCTAGAACCAGTAGGCCATTTCTTTGATGTTGCTTTAGGAAGCTCTAGGCTAGGGACAGAAATTACATGTAAACCAACATAAGTGATTGGAAACCAGTTCAAATCCATAACACAACAGAAGTTCAGGGCACATAAACTGCTTTCAAAATGGCTGAAACTGGTTTAAGATAAACCTGAATGAATGTAGTATCAGACTTAATTGGTTTAAGTTAAATCATGTTATTAAATTTCTGTCCCAGATTCAAGTTAATTCTCAGTCCCCCAGCATTCCAGGATGCTTTATATTTTTAGTCTTCCCAAGGCAAGATCAAATACAGGTCAGGATAAAATACATTAATTTATTTGCTGTTTGCTCACTTTTCTGTTTCATAAAAGCAATTAGTAGGTACTGATCTAAAAAAAGTAATCAGATTTGTCTGGCAACGTGTATACTTTATAACCTTGTGCTGCCTGTTGCTCCTGGCTTCACAACCCTGCAGATGTTTAGAAATATTTTTTCCTCTTGATATTTATTCTGTTTTTTGGATGGAGTTGGAATTAAGAACAATAATAACCATGATCCTCCTTCTTCCATTTTCATTATGACAAGGAGGGACTGAGAATGTCACCATTCACCTCAATGAGGCTCTTTTTTTCTACTTTAAATTTGTTGGGCTTAAGCTTCCAGCCGTTTTTCCTTGTTGGACTTGATTGGGTGGATTAAAGAGCCTTTGCTACTTTTATTTGCTCCCCTTTGAACTTTAAATGTATGTTTACTTTATACATTTTTTAAAATATGTTTTAAAAGTGTCATTTGTACAAATATCCTTATTTGTCAGATGGCTAGTCAAGTATAGGAGATGATGTGCCGTTTTACCAGCCAGAACTTCCATCTTCTTTCCATCAAGTCTTTTGTCTCACCCTTCTGTTTACCTCAAATAAATGTCCATGCGCTCTGTACCTTTCCCATGCCTAATATACTTTCTATTGCATATTTTACATCTGAGTGTAAATCCTGATCCCGCTGAAGTCAGTGGGGGGTTGTCTTTGATTCATTAGCCAGCATTTTACCCCAGGTCCTTAGGACAAGACCACATTATCTCTCCTTTGCTTTTATTTTGTTTTTAATGTTTCCCTTCTGCTGATATGTAATTTCATGGCTAGTTTACAATATATTTTCTGTTAACATCTCTTATGTGTCATGCCTATTATTAAAACACATTTCTGATGTTTAACCATAATTGAGGTCATAAAACATGAGAAATGAGCCCATAGTCCACATGCAAGGGAAAATGGGGAGCAAAAGGGCAGGAATATGGTCCTAATATTAGAAACACTATGAAATGCTCTTGTGTGTAAATATATTAAATACATTCCAACAACTAAAAGGTAATGCCTGACAGAAGGATCTGATAATTCAGTTCAGCAAAGATGTAGGGGGCAGTTAAAGGTCATGCTTCCTTCATGGATTCATAGAGTTCAAGATCAGAGGGACCATTAAATCACCTAGTGTGACCCTACTTGTAAGTTGCAGGACACTACATTTTCCTCAGGTACCTTTTTGAGCCCAATAAATTGAAACCATAAAGACACCCAGACTTACGGAGAAACTACTACTTCCCTTACTAGTTTGTTCAGTGGTTAATCCCCTTTAATATTAAATACTTGCACCTCTTTTTCTATTTGAATTTGTCTGGCTTAAGCTTCCAGCTGTTGTTCATTGTTAGGCCTTTATCGGGTGGATTAAAAAGCCTTTGAGTACTCTTATTTTCTCCTCTTTGAACTTTAACTATATGTTTACTTTATACATTTCTCTCTAAAACACTTTGTAAAGGTGTCATTTGTACTAACTATCCTTATTTGTCAGGGTGCTAGTCAAGTATAGGAGACGATGTGCCTTTTTACCAGTCAGAGCTCAACAAGCCAGGTACAAATCTAGATCCAGGTTTTACATTTGCCTGTTACATAAACACAAACTGTTAAAAAATGTCTTCAATATTCAGAGATTTTCATAAATTTTGAGATTAGAAGGGACTGTTGTGGCCATCTGGTTCATCTCTGTTTTCATTAGGATTGTAGTATGTTTTAATGTATGTGTTTGTAACATGTAATTTATTTTTAATATGGGATGGAGGAGATATTTTATTTTTGAGTACAGGGTAAGTGTTTAATGTTATCTAAATTTATTCATTAATATGAATGTTATATTGCATTTGTAAAAGGAGTAAACACCATAGGGAATGAATGTAATGGCTAGATGTATACAATAGAGCTGCTGAGGGGCTTGTAGGCTGTTTTATTGACCACTTAAGTCTTTTTATATTAAGAAGAGAGGACGTTATCTCTTTATGCTTGTCCAAGTCGTAGCCTTATTCTTCCAGTGGCTATTTACTTTTCCAATTCAATTCTTTCTTTTAACAAAAGCAACTCCATAAGAATCTAAAATGGAGAACAATTTTTGTATCTTTAAACATAATATCCTAGAGTTTACATTAAAATTTTGAGAATAGATGCTTTCTCAAGCTTCAGTAACACAAGACCTCTGTGTAGACAACTCCCATCAAAATCATTGGCAGTTCAGCACAGGAAGATTTTCATGTCAAACCATCTAGTGACAAAAATGAACAATGTTAATTAAGAGAAACCCAACAAACAGGGAGGGGAGCCTTAACCTGTGCTCTGGATCAGGGGTGTAAAACATGTGGCCTGCAGGGGGCATGGTTTGCTGCAGAATTTGGTACTCCTTGACACCACCTAGCTGTCAGTGGGCACATTTACACCTGCATATTAATGCGCAGCAATAAACTCCAGCTTGATATATGCTGGAGTTTATTGCTCCTGGGAGCCGTGTTTACATGTGGGCCTGGGACTGCAGCACACTGAGCCAAATCGGAGCAACCCTGACTGGCAGGGGGCACTGGGGGTCAGCCTGCCAGTCTGTAGCTGCCTCATCCTGGCTCAACATGCTGCAGGGTTGGCATGGGGCACAAAGGTACTTCAGTGTGGGGACTAGTTGGCAGGCAGCCCCCACACTGAAGCATCCTCATGCCTCAGCCAGCTGGGTCATCATCTACACACGCATTGCTGCACACAAAA